>NW_019524683.1:33565-64955 GCF_002814215.2 Seriola lalandi dorsalis | reverse complement strand
TGTTAAATGTAAAAGCTCCTGGCTGTCTTCTCCTGCTGAGGCCTCCTAGTTTTACTATTTATCAACACAAATATACTTTGCAAACGTTGCAAATGTGCAATTGCTGATATTGCTATATAGCGTATCTTTTGTTAAAAACATCCAAACACACACACACTTACATTATTCTGCCAGTGAGCGGGAGGTTTGTTCGGAGGGCCCGAGTTCTGCAGAGACTGCCACACATTGGTGTACTCCTCTTTACTCTGGAAGGAGATGTGGAGATAAGAACAGAAAACATTACGCGACTTAAATTCACAACTTCACAACCGTCACTTCACGCACTTGCAATACATGACCATGTGCATTTACAAGGTCACATGGCGAGAAAGCCTGGAGAAGTGAGAACAGCCCGTACCTTGCCCTGTTGTTTCTGGAGACCCTTAGAGGGAGAGTTCCTGTTGCCCTGGGAGCCCGCCTTCATCACACCTTGTTTGTTGTTATGCTTCAGGTAAGAGGTTGAGAGGTGGAACAATGAGAGAAGGAGAAAGAGAGAAAAATAGTTTTGTCATTTAAGCAGGAAAACAAAGTGCACGTAGCAGCACAGTGTGTATTCTCTCCCGTCTTACCTGTGTGGGTATGAAGGGTGACCGCGGCGAATGGTTGAGGCCGGCCAGCTGCCGGTGTGAGTTGAAGTTAGCGCCAGCGGCGGGCTGAGGTTTGACGATGGCAGTGAGTTTGTGGGAGGTGTGATCCACTCGGGCTCCGTAGGAAAGATTAATGAGAGCGCAGGGAGGGAGGCGGTAACCACGAGGCGAGGTACACCTGAGGAGACAGACCAATAACACAGGTGTCAGATGTCCGGTCAGAAGTCAGTCTGCTGTGGATACACATATATATTACATGCTACAGTTTTGTTTATGTGATTACCTGATGTTGAGACCACCAGCAAATTCTTCATCAAACAGCACTTCATACAGAACCTCCGCCTCACGCTCCGCTGAAAGTACAAACACATAAAATTAACCTTCATATCTTCCACATGTCCTGTGAGAAGTGCTGAAGCTTTTTAACTGTATAAAGAAATCGGTGGATCAAAGAAACCATCATGTGCATGCGCTCACCTCCTTTAATGCCGACAACGGTTCCTCTGAGTCCCAGTGGGACGGTGAAGCTCTCCCTGATGTTGACCACTCTGTCGAACAGGCGATACTCTGCATCCGGGTCTGGAACCACACCCTGCTGCTGCTCCAACGGCTGCACGCAAACACAGACACGTATTCACACAAGTTCAATCACTTGTAAATACTCAGTTTATGATCAAATACTCAATTCTCTGACAGAGTGACACAATACACAAGAGTGTATTATTACACAGCTGAAGATGCGTTGCCCTGGTAGCAACAGCTATTGGTCACCTCTGAGAACATCCCCCACTAATTGTTGTAACACTCAGTTCTACTAATGAATCACCGTATTCATATATTTTTTACATGATTTTAAAAACATTTTATGCCATTTCCTTTCTCTTCACGACCTTCCTTCTGACAATACAGGTAAAATGAACTCACCCTGAAGAGCAGATGAGGCTTGACAGTCACACGGACTTTCTTGGTGCTCTTCTTCACCTGAGAGTGAGTTAGCAGACGAGAGGTTATTGCGTGGCGTCAGTGAGTACGTGCACTATCAAGTGAGTCAGAATCTGTGTGCAAAGTCAGTCACCTTAGTTTTCTCCACCGCCTCCTCGATCCTCTCCACGATAGCGGAGTCCAGCACCTGCAGATCACATGACGCCCTGCTGATGGAGCTGACCGGGTGACTTTTCAACCACGAAGTGATTTCGGCGACCTTCTCTGCCCTGTGGAAGGTGCATCAGCGTCAGGGTTCACCGATAAATACGCCATCAACTCAGTGAATTCAGAAGATAGAATCAGCTCAATAAAGAAAGTTACTGTTAGTGTTAGTAAGTAAGTTAGTGTTTTACCCATTCTGGTCCTCCCCAGGCCAGATGTCGTCCTCATAGAAAACATCGTCATGACTGTTTCTGGACACCGAGTCGAAAACCTCCGAAAATCTATAAAAACATGACTTAAAAATGTTACAATAGGGAAACTTTCAACAGGAAGTGTGACAAAGCTTTTGAATTAAATACCACCAGACTTTCAGTGTCGTTATCGAGCTGTGAAGAGACAGAGGACATTGTTATCGTTACCTGTCCAGGTATTCGGCGAGCAGTTCCTCCACAGCAGCTGAGTAGAGCCACTCCTTCTCAGTTCTCTTGGTGTATCCAGGAACCTCCTCATTCTTCTTGTTGAACTTGAGGTTCAGGCCAACGTTAGCTCTTTGCTCCCCACAGGGACTGGACACAATGAAGAGGAAGAGGAAGAGGAAGAGGAAGAGAAGAGAAGGCAGAAAAACTTCAGGATTTGAAATTAAATGTTCTTTACAACCAATGGAAGAAACAAAACTTTAAATATTCACATTAACAAAAGTGTCAAATTAACCAGCGATATTTTAATCTAAAATAAATCTATAACACTCACTTCTTCTTAGAGCCTCTGCCAATGAAGATGCTTCCTGAGAAGCGGGAGACGAGGTAGCTCGTGATGCCGAGACGAGACGCCAGAACATATCCGGGACTGTACTTCACACAGTATTTCTATAAAACACACACACACACACACACACACACACGAGGCAAACATGTGTGAGGATGGAAAATACACACGATTTCTCAGCTGAATGCCGTAACAAACATGGTTGTGTGTTTCTTACATGCTGATTCTGGATCAAGGCCTCCAGCTGCGGTTCATGCGGCACGTTGAAGACCACGCGTACGCGGCCATCTTTGATGACGTCACTAGAATCCTGCACCTGTTGAGGCAGGAAGACACATTTCAATAAGACAAACAAGCCGAGGAAGAACGTGTTGCTCTTCACAAATTACACACAAATGTTTTCTGAAATCAAGCACTAAAATAAACATAAAGATAAAACAGAACTATAGCAGGAAGAGCTTTTAAAACATCGGTTGCTGTCATGTCCTTACAGGAGAGACACTGGTTCAATGCTCCTCGATGGCAAACAATTCAGAATTTTGTTTATCACAGCCATTAATTATTGAATAATACTGAGTAAAGTTGACCATTACTCTAGTTTGCGTTTGAATACAGACCCAAACTTCTCTCAGTTCCTACAACCGGGATCATAAGAGAAGAGTGAGTCGGCATCATTATAAAAACTGATTTGCATTAAACCATTAATTATTTCTATAAAAAGATAAAGATTATAGAGCTCAGGAACAGTCAGCTGATCACATACCTCTCCCATGGCACCGTAGTACGGGTTCCCCACCATGAAGACGGAAGTCGCTTGAGGAAAGAGCTCGTCCAAGCTCTTAAAACAGGTCAGAGACGAGTAAAAGGCCTTGATGTCCTGAGAGGAAGGAGGGAGACGCAGAATACGGGCGAGTGAGTTAGAGAGAGAGAGAGAGAGTAAGTCTCCTCAGCTTCGTGGCCTCGTGGCCCTGCTGCAAAAACACCACAGTTTTATCTGTGTATTCGTTTGTGTTCTGTATATGCAGACATGTACCTTAACCACGGTCTGGTGGGCGAAAGGAAGAACTTGTTTGGCCCACTGTTTCTCTAGTTCCACCACTCCGTTGGCTTTGGGGACATACTTCCATCCTGTCAGCAACTGGCCGTACAAAACCACCTCTGTGTCGTTCACTATGATGCCTTTCCTCTTGAAGAAACTGCGAGAAAGAAAAATGATGTTATGAGAGGAATCATGAACTGAGGAAATAAGTCAGACACGATGATTTACCATGATTTTAGAAAAGAACAAGAAAGTAAAACCTGTTAGTTACAATGGCTTTAAAAAGGTCTTAAAGGCCACAAATGAGAATAGCAACATCATTTCAAAACAGTAGTTATAAAAAGATGTTTTAAAACAGCTGTATTTTCTCTGAAAGGGTTTTGTTGTTGTTGTTTTGTGTGCCTTACTATTCAGTTAGTCCCTGGACATCCTTCACCCAATCCTTCTGCTCCTTGTCAGACAGGCAGGTGACTTTGGTGGGAGGAGGGGTGGAGGGTCGGTCATACACTCTCTGGACACCAGGTGGTTCCTCCAGACAAAACCTGCACCACAGGACCAAGATTCATGTTTCACACAAAAAAAGACAAACTCTGTGCTCCCAGACAACTGGCCGAATCCACATGCTGTACACGCTACATTTGGTGAACGTTGGTGAGGTTGTTCACCACCTGAAATTGTGTAGAATCTGCAAAACTATCTAACTCTGGTGCCCCCTAGTGGCAGCATCCCAGTGTCAGAAAACAGCACCGTCATTCTAATGAACAGTGTGACAAAAAGTATTTTCTTTGTATGGGTAGAATCAATGCAGAGCAAAACTCTTGCAAAAGTAAAAACATTATTTTTGAGACATGTTTAACACATTCAGTGTCATGAATCTAAGGCTTAATCTGCAGTGCTGGTTCTTACTTGGTGTCTCCATCTGACACTGCAATGATACGAGCTTCCTCTAGATGGGGCCAGTTCACAAACACAGACTTCCCCAGTGCTTGTGAAGCAACATCATCACATAACTACAGATGCAGAGAGACAAACAAAGAACAGAGGCAGACGGTAAGTAAGTGAAAGGCAGAAATATATAATATGTAAGTTCAAAATACAATGTCTGAGAAACAGACAAATATACAGGAAGTGCAAACCAAGGTTAAGCTTTTATTTTTATTTTTGAAGTCTCCTGATCTAAGTCTTTCCTCTAACATAGAGTCCTAATGTGAACTCTGTTTTCCTACATAGTAAAGCTGCACATTACACACATGGTCAGTCGACATTAAAACTAGTAAAACTAATCTTTTGTGGATATCTGCTGACATTTCTTCGGCCACTGTAATAAATAAATGTGTGATGCCATTACAAAATTTAAAGCCTTGTATTTTGTTTATTTGATATTTCAAGACTTCTGAGAGAGCTGAAAGAAATTTAGATATAACAGACATTTTCATTGAGGAATATTTTGTACTATTTTTTGCAGTGTTTTTAAAGAGTGAGATCTATAAACAAACAAAACTCTACCGTCTCTCCTTCCTGGCTGTGAAGGATGTCGAGCATCATGTTCTCCCCTCGGCTGCTCTGCTGGAACACGACCACCCCGCTCTTCTTCTTGAAAAACTGCAGAGAGAGAGAGTGAGCGAGCCCATGGTACGAATCAGCTGATGGGCTTTATTTGGTTCAGTTTCTTTTCACACAGAAAAATCCAAGCGACCTAAAATTCATCACTACAAATCACATGGGAAGGTTCACTCAGAGCAAGAGAGGAAGAAGGTCCTGTGTTCCGGACCAGCGCCCGTTTCTGTGAGAGAAACATTTCTACACGGGCTGCTACGGTTTACGTGCTCTGCCGCTTCCCACAATGCAACGCGCACCTGGCTAAAGTAACCATTTTTGCTCAACCTTGCAGAGCACACCAGTAGTTGGGTCATATTGGGTTCAGATGACGTTCCCACCACATATGAACTGCTCCAGAGTTTGTTTGTGGCCAGACCGAGACCACCTGAGTCTCGTGAGGTTGTTTAGGGTTTGGAGCAGAGTGCGATTACTGTGTTCACTCCTGCTCAAACGAATCACAACAAGGGGAAAACAAACCAGTATCTGATTTAACCCGACTAATGTAGAAGTGAAAACCCCCTTGGAAGTTGGACAAATGTTCAGCGTCGGTGTTGACTGTCTCTAACGAGGCTGTAATTTCTGTATATAAAAAGGTTTAGGGCAAAAGCCTGTGTTGGGGCTCGGAGCTTTTAAATGTTATCAGTTATCCGACACAAACACCTACCTTGTGTTTGATGTGCTGTAGAGTGGGGAAGCCACAGAAGTACAGAGCCGAGCGGTCGATGGGCCTGCTGACATGGTCCAAAGGCACCTGCCAGGCGTCCATGGGGATGTGTGCTTTCCTGTATCAAAGGAAAGTTATTTTATGAAACGAGCAACTGAATTCAGCAGTAATCATTAGCAAATGTAATTAACATAATACATGTTCATTCCGAGTTTAAGTAATAGCTTTCCACTCTCCTCCTCATTTACAGTAACTGTAATGCAGCAAATTCACTTGAATAAGACAGAAAATATTGACTCACAAAAATTGAGTCAATTAGAAATGGAGTGTTTGAGACAGATAAATTAAGTTACGCGTGAGTGTGTGTGTGTGTGTGTGTGTGTGTGTTTTCCAACCTGGCATGGCAGTGGACGATGTCGGGGAACAGCTGAGGCAGGGTGGAGGTGTATGTGAAGTCTAACTCACTGTCGTAAGAGTAGACTGCACACTCTGTGTGACAGTTCCTGGATTTCTCTTCTTTAGTCATTTTGTGGCTGTAGGGCTCCATGGCTGCTAGTAAGCACCTCTGTTTAATAAACACACCACACAAACCGACACATATGGTTACACTGTTAATGAGTAGGTTTTTTTTTTTAACATAACTGTGTAAGTGTGTGTGTGTGTGTGTGTGTGTGTGTGTGTGTGTGTGTGTTTACCTCGTCTATGAAGGGAATGAGCACCACAGCCTCCCACTCCTGCTGCTTCCCATTGAGGTCCGTTTTAAAGTCAAGAGGGTAGTACTCAATGATGGGTGAACTTTCACTGGTCATCAGGTGCTGAAACAATCAGATTAATATAATATCATCTTTATGTTTTCATGTCTGAGCTGTTCAGGAAAAGATTACAACTTTCTATGTTGGATACTGTTTAAAATAATATTGTAAACAAATGTGTGATAAAGACACCAAGAGAACTGCAAAGATTCATCAAAATCATAAAGAAACATGTAGGTAACTTGTGCATCCACACACTAATGTATATGAAGCTCCAGTACATGTTCTGTGTGTGTGTGGGCATGTGTGTGTGTGTGTGTGTGTGTGTGTGTGTGTGTGTGTGTGTGTCTTACCCTGTAACACTCAGGCAGCAGCGCCATACTGGCAGCAGGCAGGACAGCCAAAAGCTGCTGGAAGGGCATGAAGGGTTTTGCGAGGTCAAAGGTCAGTTTTAACCCAGCTATATTCCTGATGTCAGACAGGAAGGGAGCGTAGTGGTAGGGGTAGTACCTGGAGAGACATACCAATATTTAAAGACTGGTGGAAGGACTCGGAACGTTCTCATCTCTCCTGATTTGTGTTTGAGGCGGTTCAGAAAGACCTTCATTAAAACTGGGCTTGGTGTTAGAAAATGTGTGAAGTTTCCCATGAGAAACGATCCTGTGCTCCCTTACTCCTCAAGAGAGTGTAATAAATTATCTGCCTTTCCAGGCCACAGGAATTAAGAGAAACAAAGAGCAAGTGGCGTGTGATAGAGACATTCTTACCAGCTCCAGGACTGAACCCCGTGGTAATAGTAGTGGAGAATCCACTGGATGCCTTCCACATAACACTTGGCCTGCTTGGCAAGAAACTCACTGCAAATGGAAGAATACAAACGTATTTTAGAGAAAGCGTTGTTGTTGCTCTGCATCCCAAGTAATTTGTTTTTGTCTTGTGGACTGTGTGTGTGTTTGCATCTCTACACTCACTCTGACACCACATCCACGCCCATCTTGGTCATGTAGTAGGTGCGTTTGTACTGTCTGAACTCAGTTTCAAAAATATCGTCCTCCTCCTCCTCATCTTCTGCCGCTGCTAACTTTCCTTCTCCAATCACTTCATCTGATGAGGTCAGAGCTGCCAGACAGAGGGAAGAGTCCTACACACACACACACACACGAGAAATGACATGAGTGAGTAATTACAGGATAAACACACACATGACAACTGTGAATAAATGTTGGGTTTGTTTTTATCACTTTGTCTCTACCTCCATCTTGTTGGTTTCTTTGCTCGCGGCTTCCTGCTCTGCTGCAAGTCCAGCCGCCTCATTCAGATACTTGTTACCAACTTTACTCTCAAACCACTTCAAGTCCACAAACACCTCGCTGAAGTGTTCCCGGTCAAACTGGAGGGAAGCAGGAGAGAGGATGCAATAAATAAAAAAAAAACACTTCATTTTACACCAACTTCACGACAAACTTCTGACGACTCAAACCAAATGCAAATATCGTGATCAACAGCTACATGTGATTCACATCTATTCTTAAAATAACTGGTGTCGGTAACTGCAGCTGTCTGTGCTGGACAAAGTCAACAAGTATTATACATCTACAAGATGCAAAAATTAGAACAGCACTGACCACTTCAGACAGAAACTGTTTTTTTTAAAAGACTAATGTCAACGTCACTGATTATATTAATGGAGAATTTACACAAAGCTTTCACGGTGTTGTCTCACCTCCGCAAGCTTCTCCAGGTACTTCTCAAAGTTTCTGAGGTTTAGATGTCCGTTCTCATTCAGATAACCTGCATCAGAAAACAGGAGTCAGTTTTGTGTTTTATGTACAGTATATGTGTGTGTGTGTGTGTGTGTGTGTGTGTGTGTCTCTCACCCCCCACGCTCGGTAGTACACTGATGTACGTCTTGTATAGCAGAGGCAAAGCATCGTGGTTGATGTGAAGATGGGGAAGGTGAGGGATGAAATCATTTCCCACTAGGAAGCCCATTAGAATCCAGTCGTCTATTATTCGCTCCAAGTCATAATCAGAACCAATGTGATTCTGAAAAACATCCATAATCACAATGAGAATAATCAGTATACGGCTTATCAACCTTCCTTGGCGTGGAAATTACTTCTTTGTGTCCATACTTCATCTTATTATACTGATTATACTCATGGTGCTGTTCATTCAATATTGTTTGTGAGTGAGTGTGAGTGTGTGTCTCACCCTGAGCTCAGAGAACTCATAGTCAATGTACTCCCTCATCAGAGACAAGTGGAGTAAGTGAAAAGTCGTCTCCTCCGGAGCCGTTATCCTGGTTGGGAAGAAAAACAGCAGGGTTCAGAAAAGTCAAAAGAATTTCTAGGATATCATAAGATAAATATGAACATGACAGAAAAAAAAACAACTATTTAAAAATAAGAAGAGAGGAAAGCATGCAACACCTTTTCTGTGATTTCTTTCCTCCAAAGCGGACCTCTTCTCTGAGCAGCGAGAAATTTGGCTCGTGGCTGGTTAAACCCAACATTATCTACAACACACAGAGCAAAGGTGGGTTGAGCATCTCTTAGACGTCCACAGAGGATTCGAGCAGTAACGTATGTACTCATGTGATTCCTAACCACGGGCACACAAACCCTACCAGGTCAGCATCCAGGCCGTATAGGCAGTGTCGGGTGTTGGGGTTGTGACCCGGCTTTGAGTTCTCAGAGCGAATAAACTCCATGATCTTGTGTTCTCCTTCACCCGGCGTCTAGAAGAGAAACACACACTCAGTGCTGGCAATGCTGACTGAAGCTGCGGTGCCAACAAACTGCCACTGAACCTGCAGCGTCTCGGTTCATTAAAACAGCTGTTCACACACCTCATGACCAGACAGGTAGACTCTGACATTCTGCCACAGCTTGTCAGTGGAGAGCTTGTTGTGGACGAAGTATTTGAGCTGCTCCTGAAGTCTCGCCATGAAGTCAGTGCCTGGTTAAAGGAGAAGTGATTAAAGGAGCTGCTGCTGCTAACAAATCTACATCTGATACGTCAGCGTTGTCTACAATAATAATACTTTCACTCCAGCACAGAATAAGCAGATGGACATGAAACATGTTCACTCAAACTCTGGTGTGTTTGTGTGTTTGGTTCACTTCATTTCGGCTGCTGTGAAAGCTTTCAGTAAAACCCTGGTGCTAAACTAAACACTGAGACCAAGGCCGAGTGAAGAGGAGGTGTCGGTTAGTGATGATACGCAACTTCAGTCAGGATAAGCGTAGATACCAGGTACTGATCCGTACTGCACTCTATTTTTTTCCAAATTTAAAATCTGTGTATCTCACTGTGTAAAACTAATTGGAATCATTTTAATGTGAAGTAACAGAATGGCACAGATTGTGACTGTGTGGTCCCTACATTTTTCAATTTTAAATGAGGAACTGCAAATATGAAAATAGGTACAATGCAACTCTGATTTTAAGGAAGTGGACTAATCTAATTATTATTGTTTATTTATTAACAACTGCTTTTGTTATTATAATTATTATCAACAATGAGCTAATGGACACATACATTTCCACTAGAGGATAAATAAAGTATCTATCCATCTATCTATCTATTTATCTATCTAATACAAAATTGCAACACTTAACTTGAGCAGAACTCAGCCATTTGTTAGAATTACTATGTGTTGTTGTAACATGCATGGCAGTGCACATTAACAGTTTGTGACAACCTGGTAATGACTGACTTACATGTCCAACAGTGACAAGATGGAGAAGAAACCAAACTCACAAACACTAGTGATTCCAGTTTTATTTAGAAATTCACCGTTAAACTTATGTAGGTTTAGTATTAAGTTTTTGTATTAATGCAAGGTTAGAACAGATTCTACTACGCTGAAATTATCAACTGTCTTTACATATCCTGCTAAAGTTCCTTTTATCAATCTTAATGTGTGACATTATTCTTGTGTAAAGGTTGTGAGAGGAAACCTACCAGGAGTGATACAGTTGGAATCGAAGCGAGCCTCTGTGGGGAGGACCTCTCCTTTATCCAGGGCTTTTTTTATCTTGTCCTCGGCTTCTTTGGCAGACCTAGAAACAAAGACACAAAGCCCAGCATGTCAAACTCACTGGCTTGGGCTGTGCTCCTGCCTGAACCCTGGTTTCTTCAGTCCATTCTGCCTTGTTAGGCAACACAGCTTTACAACTGCAGTCCCACAGACATCACCTTTAAACCACAAAATTATACTGGACGGTGTATAAATATATTTGTGAACAGAGCTGTCATCTTGAACAGATAACTAAAAGAGAAGGCAGCATTATTTTCACTTGAGATTTGACATCACAGTGCAGGCACGCTCATAAAATTCCATTTCTTTATTTGGTCACCTCGTGAAAAGCAGCTCCAACAACCCAAATTTAACAATCATGTTCAAATGTCTTTGAGGTTGAGAGAAGCATTAATGGGTGAAAGGACTGAAAGCTTTCACTGTGGGGAGAAATCAGATGAGCCAAGACGACCCATTCTGAGTGTCAGCCTATATCCAAACAGAGGAAAGAATCTCTCCATGTTTCTTTCATCCTGCAGCCATCTCTACCTGAATCTCCGCCCCCTCTGCTGGTTCATCTTTGCCCTTGGTGCCACACCATCCACAGCCATGAAGAAGACCTTGCGGGGCTTGATAATCCTGAAAAGCACTTCCAGGTAATGGAAGATGTCAGCGAAAATCTTTTCCTCAGAGATGCGAAAGTGGACATCCTCGTCGTTCGGGTGGGAACACTGGTGGATAATCCCATTCATGTCCAGATAGAGATTGTCAAATTCTGGAATCTGGGGAGCGAAAGAAGCACAAAAAAACAAACACAATGACTATGGTTAATAAATTGTAAAACATATTTTTCAATGTTCCTGTAAAGTGATTCATGAAATGTGTTTCATTTCTTGACTGTCTGAAATGCATCTATCAACAACAAAACTTTCCTGTGTGGAGTTAATTAGGTTTTTTTAGTTTGTGTGTCTGTGAGACAGGATACCATTCACATGACAAACTTTGAACGTCATAAATGAAAAGGTCAGCTTGTCTTTATCAGTCACCAAAGAATTTCTAGCAGACTCCTCCGGCCTACTACAGATAAAGAACCCAAAAACTTTCTCCAATAACAGCGATGTTGACATCTAGGTTTAGTAACAGGGGGAGGGGTTAAAACTGAGTTTGACAGTGGTGTGACATAAGGTGTTACAAAATGGGCATACGACATATTTTCCACATCCAGTGTTATCCAATATAAAGATTTCTGGCATAAAACGCCCGTTTTATTTTCTTAAGCACACACACCACTGCTGTCTTACGCAATGAGAGTGACACTGAACCACGTCCAGCTGATGAAACTGCTGCTCCAGCACTGAAATACTATCTTCCTCACTACACTGAGAACTAGGTCACTAAAGTCCATTGCAGTCCGCCGAAGTAGCCTTAAAAAAACTAAGTAATGTAAATTAACTAAATATGCCCCCCTTGATATCCACTACAGGCTGATACAAACAACTCCACAAACATTGCAAAGCACGGTGGCTGTAAACTAGCTGGCAACAATAACTAGCTGTAGCCTCTATTCATCTCTTAGTGTAAAGTTAGTTAGCTAGCTGCCTGTGAGAGGTTTATTGTTGCTCAGAATGTTCTTGCCGAACAAAGAACTAAAGTACCCGATGGTAACACATTCAATAAATTAAATTCACTTTGACCTGTTTAACGTTCAAATTTGAACCTGCTTACGACCAAAACAGCAAGCTAGTAAGTGTTGGAATTTGGTAAATGGCGTATGGTTTTTGGTTGAGTCAAATTAAAAAATGTAGTCAAAAGTGTTTCGCAACAAGAGAGCTGTCCTGTGGTCGGCCAATAACACCGGTAAGCTACGTGGAATAAAAGTTCCACGGCCCTCTGTATTTAGCTCGTTGATAGCCAGAAGCTAGCTATGCTAACGCTGCGGCTATCGGGAACAGTTGGTTTGGAAGCTAACGAAATACATCTCTGGTTTCCTACCTGATGTTCCTTGACAACTTCACTGAGACAAGGATATCGCTCTGAAATCCATCGGTAAAATTTCGGGACCCCCATCTTCACCACGAAAAAAAAATTGGTATGCGGTCAAAACCGAGAGCAAATGTGGTTAACGAAATACAGTCAAGGTTTACAACTTGCTTTCAGTGGAGTCAGGTTTTGTTTCCATCGGCCGCTAACTAGCTAGTTGTCCGTGGTCCGTCTGCTAAAACATTCCGCCGCTACACGAAGAACAATCGTTCCATTGTTTGGTTGCACAAGGATCATTTCCTCTCCTCCTTCGCAACAGTTGTCGCTTTTGGAACCCATTCCCGCCAGAAAATAAAGAAGAACCAGAAAATTCCTGGAGAAATTTTGAATGTTTCCTGCTGCGTGGTGAGTGTACTTCACTCCTCACGTTTCAATCTGTACAAAGGACGTTACTTTCAGTTACATTCATGTTGTAGAGACTCATCCTGACACTGCAATAAAGCTATACCACTGGTGGAGATGGAGATGGAGATGGTGTTTGTGTGTGTGTGTGTGTGTGTGTGTGTGTGTGTGTGTGTCAACATTTGTTAACCTATAAAATAAATCTGCATGCGAAATTCAAGTTTCTGCATGTGTAGAAGAGATTTGTATTTGTTAAAATCTGAAATTAAATTATGAACAAATGATGAGTGGTGAGGTTAAACAAAAACATGTAAAAGGAAGAAATGTTTTTGTCACAATGCTGTTAATGTGTGTAAGAATTAATTTGTAATGTGTGCTTTTTTTTATTCTTGCGGCTTACATCATGTGCTGTGGTGCAGTGGATGGATGGGCATCGGTTGAGAAAACTAAGATCATCACATGACTCACTATCACAGGGTGAGGAGCCCTGGAGAGAGATCATCAGTTTCACCTGAACCTCAAGTTCTATTAGTTAGTTTATGATAAGTTTATTGCGCTACAGTGACAGTGGTATTACAAGATGAGACGGACAGTTCAGCACATCTAGCACCAGTTACACAGTGAACCTTTCTAAGACAGTCTGCAGTCACTTACCTCTGCCCCGTCTGTTCAAAGAAATGCATTTTATTAAGTGTTGCTGTATATTGGGTAAACTTTAAATAAAAGGCTGATTTGTTTTAGCATTTGTGTCCTTGAGTTTTATTTTTAATTCATAAATATGTAATAGGGTGAACCTGGATGAAACTGATGCAGTATAATGGAACAGGCCTTTCAGCGAATCCTCCTTCATGAGGATTATAATGTTCAGTATTTACTGAATCTGTTTGAGAAGTGTTGTTTTATTTTAATGGTCATTGTGGAGGCTGTGATTGTTGTTGTGGTAATGTTTAAGTTGCAGATCAACTTCTGTAAGGACATGTACGTGTGTGTGTGTGTGTGTGTGTTTGTACATGTCTTGCTGTGGTTGTGGGGACAAATCTGGGTTTGAAACCATCAGTGTGAGGTTATTGTGGCCAGTCGTCACAGCTTCAAAAGGCTTTTTGAGGGACAGCTGCAGTGACTGAGGTCAGTGTCAGGATGAGTCTCTACGACATGAATGAAGCTGAAAGTCACGTCCTTTGTACAGATTGAAACGTGAGGAGTGAAGTTCACGCACCAAGCAGCTGGAACATTCAAAAGTTCTCCAGGAATTTTCTTGTGTTTATTATTCTCTGTCCTCAGTGTTCAGGTTCAGTCTCTTGCCTTTTACTTCATTTCTACTGTTGTTGATGGATGACAGTAACAACATGTGAAGAGCAGAACCTGTTCAGCTCTAGCACAGTCACCACCTCCACAGGTGAAAGTATCGACCAGTTTAACATGAACACGGTGTTCAGTAGGAAACAGATGGAACTGATCCACTGGATGTGATGCTGTGACCTCAGAGACGGATGTGTTCACCTCACACACTCTTTAGTGTGAACTGAACATTGACAGTTCAGATTGTGAAGCAGGTGTCAGTGTAGTACAGCTCATGTACATTCGTTTTATTCAGAACTTCATTGTTGTCATTGAAAAGGTGTTTAATAAATAAACCTGTGATTAAATTGTACTGAGTATGTTTTTTTTTCATATTTACCATCTGCCTCATGATGAATCTAACAGGTCACTTTGGTGAATTAGTGTTTTCATTGTTATTAAAATTGGTAAGTTCATAAGACAAATTAGAAAAGCACAAACTCTTGTGTCTAGATCTAGATCCTGTATTCAGCACGGACACATTTAAACATTTCTATCATGTTTGTTGTTGATTAAAGCAACATAGAAAGTCTTTGATTAATTACAAATTAAGGAAAAACTTCAGTGTGTTGTGATTTCTATACTGTGCTGCTGCTGCTACTGTTAAAATTCATACCAGACACGCTTCATAAAAACCAACAAAGCAAAGCTTCATAAAAAACTTTATTTCACAAGTTTGCATAATAAAGAGGTGGATAAATCTTATTAAGTAACAAGTATAAATTATAGTAAAAATATAAAAATAGTACTTCATAGCTCAGTGAGGACGGTGCAACAGTCTGACAGGTCGACTGGAAGCTGTTGCAGCCGTCCATGAGTGATGGAGGGAAGGTGCAGAAAGTCCAGGAGCCGTTATTCATCATCAGTCTAAGTGTTAGAAAACGTTTCACACTGTGGTTTTACAGTTTAACGTTAGCACACATGCTAACTTCAACTACAATAACATTACAAGTTACTCCTCACATATATATTTGACAAATGGATGTTGGATATGTGCAATCAGCCTGTAAGACTAATGCAACAGTTGTGACAGCTAACCGTGTTTGCAGCATCTGTGTGACAGCCTGTTGCCGTCAGGTTGCCGGTGCAGGTGGGTGTACTTGGTGTCCTCGGGGGGCCACAGGTCAGGTCCACCCCTCCCTCCTCCCCAGCTCTTCTGGCTCCAAAAAACCAAGATGGCGACGTCCATTAGGCCAAATTCAAGGCTTCAAAACGGCATTTCACAAACCAATGGTTGACGTCACGTTAGTTTGCCACTTGAAATACACACACAAGCAAATATAGGCTTGCACACAAACATGTCAACCCCCCCTGCCAACACAGCTTCAAATGCACAATAGGACAGGTCATTTTAAATACTGTGGCATTTCATTTTTTTATATTGTTAAATGTTTCTCTGTAAAATTTTCTTTTCATATAATTTTAATTTTGCAGAAGGTTGAGTCTCCCTGTTGTTCTGGGTAGCCAACTGCTAATTCTTTGTTTATCACGGTCAGAAGAAAGTGTGAAATTTCCTGAGTAACGGAGCCATAATAGATGCCTCTCACAGTAACGGGTTTCGCATGAACTGTAATAGCCCCAGTGTAAACATGATATTTTGTGGCTCTCTGGTATTTCAGCTAATACAGATGTGTTCCAGGAGACTGAAGATTTAACAGATTATCATTTCACAGAAGGTTTAGACGCCCCATCCTCATAAGAGCCATTACCAACAGTAAACACATAACTCAGTCACACAAGTACACCCGAGAGAAATCTTAAAATGCCAGAAGTATCAAGTTAAAATATGACCAAACATGGAAAATTGTTTCGAAATAATTTATTCAGTTATACAAATACAAAACACCTCTCTCACTCAGTTATCATAAAATAGGTAGGTTTTGGCGGTGTTTACCAAATCCCCTGGATGTGTCAACACGGATCACCACTCCACAGAAACTGACAGCAGTTTGCCTGAAGTTACAATGCAGTTCAGTTCATATCAGGTGTTTTAACCTACAGTATGTGAAGAGAAATTCCATTGCTACTTAATAAAATATGATTCTGTGAGGTTTACATTTTTTAACAACCAACAAATAAGCTCACATATGTGAAAAAAAAAAAAAAAATCCAGTTCAATGTAGCATTGTAAATCAATGCCTTAGTTACATGAGAATTGCTGTGATTACAGACAAACATGTCAAATCTCATTTTGTTCAGATAGTAACGGAAATATCAGCAGTTTCTCAACATTTCCATAATTTACTGGTCTTCCATGACCTCCGTACACGACCTCACATCCTACACTCTTCAGAAAATGAACTGACGATACGCTTGACAGAATGAAATTCAAGTCATATTTATTAAAACTGGTTTCTCCCAATCTGGAAAACACAAAAATACACATAAAAGGGGGAAAAAAAGGAGTTCGACAAACAACGTAGGGGGGGTGGGGGGGGTGGAGAGGGGTTAAAAGCTTCACGTGAAGACATCATTTTTGCATGTCATTTTGTCTTGTGCTTTGGCCTTTAAAAGGGAAAATGCATCACACTAGTAGCATTTGGCTGGATGTACCCTCGAGAGCAACAGCTTAATTAAAAAGGTACAAGTTTTGATTTGACCTAAAACCATAAAGAGGTGTTCTATTGTAGCCGATAAACAAAAATGCTTTCTAAAGTCTCTTGTTCCATTTTGTGCCGAAAGCCGGGTCCTCGTTTTGTTGCTGTAAAACGACAGCACATCTTCTCCTGCTATACTGATGCACTGCTCCAAAGTCTTTACTGCTGTCCAAAAAAAGTGTAGCTCATTAAAAATAAGACAGGTTCAGTTTTATTTCAGCTCTGCCGGTTTTGGTGGACATCCTAATTCAGCAGGCAGCTTGGGTTCTCTCCCTGCATCAGACTGATCCTCTACCAAACAAAGAGACGCTGACGGTAGTTCTGTCACCCGCTGAAGACACGGTGGGACGTTCAGACGAGCTCAAGTACCTGCGTGGAGAGAAAAGATAGACCTGTTAAGTTATCTGGAAACAAAGAGTTAAAACAAGACCAGGTCAAAACCTAGTAAACAGCTGGACCATGTCATAGGCTGTTGGCTTTCTGCCTAGTGTCAGTCGTTTATCTGTTTGCTTCTCACAGTGGACGCTGAACCCTGGTGTTGTCCAGCCATGTCGACCATTTTTGATTTGATGTGGTGAGGTTTTGAAATCTCTGCTGCTAAGACCTCTGCTGTCACCCTGTACGATGACAGTGAATAGCATTTCCTGTTTTTCTACTCAAAGATTCCAGCAATAACAGGTTACATATGGACTAACGGACCAGCAGGTTGATATTAGATCTGAGAAGATTAATTAATTGACAGAAAATTAACTGAAAACTATCAATTTATAAGTTCAGTCATTTTTTTCCAAACAAAAATGTCCAACATTCTCTTATCAAATTGACCAATTAATTCAGTCCTAATGAGTCCTGATACCCTGAGGTCTATAACAACACTCATGCTGTAGGTCTGTGGTTATCAGTATGTCTCATGTACATGTTTCAAAAATACAAACCTTGATTGTTCCTTGACTGTTTGCAGCAATCAGCACATTTGACTCCTGAAAAACAAAATATAACTAATAAAACACAGCACTGTTTCTTGAAGTTACAGCACGGATAGTTAATTACCTATAGAGCAATTAGTATAATTTGTATATTTGGATTAAATTGCACATTTTGATTGAAGACAAAGAGAGGGAACTTTAATTGTTTTTTTCATGACTCATACACCTTTCGATTTTACCAAAGGCATCAAGATGGAAAGGTGTTTTCTTCTTCCGTATGAGCACAAAGTAGTCGATGTTATATTCTTTGTAGTATATCAACAACAAGTGCAATAATGAGGCGGACTCACTCCATCAGGCAGGGCCCTCCAGCAGACAGCGCTCACAAACTCGTTGGTGTCGTCCTCCTTCTTGTCCTTGTCCAGGACACTCTTCACTGTGTCAAACTTGAATGTTAGCAGTGTCTTGGAAAGTCCTTTGTAGTAAAGGTAGAGGGAGTTGTTCTCACTGCCTGTACACACACACACACACACACACACACACGGAAAAGACGATGTTTTATTGGAAATCATTTTCATATTGCTAGCCAGAGTGAGAAACTTCGAAATTGTCTTCCGGATTATGTGGTGGTGGTGACCACTGCCTTTGCTAAACAAACGCCAAGAGAAATGCTGCAACACAGATTATTTTTGGAACATGGCAGTCATCATCTCACTCGGAGGAAATGCTTACCACAGGCAACATAGTCTCCATTGGAAGCTAGGCCGACAAAGTTCTTCTCATTGATGTGACCCTTGAAGGAGCGCAGACAGTGGGTTTTGTTGACGTTCCACAGCTTCAGCTGACTGTCCGTCGAGCTGCCAATTAAAGGCCAGAAATACATATTGAGTCCAGAACTGAAGGACATTCGGTGACGTGACATGTTGAAACTGCATGTCAGTGGTGTGTGGTACAACTTTCTCAGTCCAAGTATTATTTTTTTTTGTGAAATCTGGTTATTTTTTATTATAGATTAGTGGAGAAAACAGAGAATGAGCCATAAATAAATGTCAGGATAAGTGTCATGTCAAATAAAACAGTTTACGGATAATATTACAAGTACATATTGAATGATGTTAAAGTGTCTCTGTAGCAGGAATCATTTCCAAGCCCTGCTGCTCAAAATAAGAAAATAAAGCTTGACTGACTTACGCAGAAACAATTTCCTCTCCGTTGACAAACTTGGCGTAGGACACGGCCTTCCTGTGGCCTTTGAACACCATGATTGGCTGTTTAGTGTTGCGTAGATCATAGTAGTGGACGCAGTGGTCTGTGATGAATAAAAAAACAAACAAAAGGTATGTGTGTGGAGGGAGAAAATACTTACTCACTGACACTTGTTTTTCTAACAAGCTGTGTTCTTCCATTTGTTTTTAGCCTAAAGACAGTAAACCACCAAACTCCGACATTCAAGGGGGGGCTTCCTTTTTCAGGATTGGTGGGCTTGGGCCTCAGAGACACAGGCAATAAGGTAAATAAGCCAGGGCATTTCACAGCTGGATAACAGTTTCGGAGCCGCTGTTCATCCAGTATTAGCTTCTTGAAAGATTGTTTCTATGTACAACTGAATATTTCTAATTCTTACATCTCCTTTGGGACAGTAATAAATAGTCTGGACCACCAGAGTCTGTGTGACTAGAGGAAATTTAGTGGTCTACGAGGAAAAACTGCTGTGGTGTGAGGTTTGTGCACCAGGGTCAGAAAACAACAATAGTGTCACATCTCAAAGAGAGAAAAACAAGTTTCTTTGCCTGTGATTTTGATGAGAGACAGCTGAATGCACTGATCAAATTCCCTGGTTTTATTTTCTTCAATTCAGACTTGTAACGTCTAAAATAAACTGAGCTGATTGTTAGACCTGGAACTGACCTTGTACCACAACCTTTAAACCTGCTTATACACCATGTGAGGGATTATAAAGTGCATTCCCATTTAACACGTTTGTGACATGTAGGTTAGACATTTGCAAAGAATAACGATTTCTCACAATAACTGCATTTGTTCGCATCAATTTTTTTTTTTTTTACCACAACAACAATAGAACGATGACAAAGACAAGAGAGACCTAAACCCCAGGCCTCATCTTACCTGCACAGCCAAAGGCCAGGTGATATCTGGAGGTCGGACTGAATTTAACACAGCAGACATTGGCCTTGGCCTCGATGCTGGCCACCGAGTTGTCAAGATTGGTTGACCATAACTTCACTGAAAAAGAAAAAACAAAAACAATTAACAGACATGAGAACATTTGACCCTGGGTTTAGAGGCAGGGAGTGAAGAGGCCAGAAAAATGAAAGATGATCTATGTGTGAAAACCTGTCGGACAAAATATTTTTCCCATTTACCTTTAGCGTCATCGGAACCAGAGGCTAAGAGCTTAGGGTCCATCAGATTGAAGTCGACACTCCAACACCTTTTTTCATGTTCCTGCAAACGAAGAGGAGGCGGCCTTAAAAAGGTGTCATGAAAAACATTATTGGAGATTCACCGTCTCACTGCAATGTTCTTGGTCGATTGTGATCTCCAATTTTTTTTTTGTCTGACCTGCTTTCTAACAACTGTAGCTGACAGATACACAAATTAATGAATCAACAATTCTATGTTCATAATAAAACACATAGAAATGTTCAGCAGGGTGTGTGTGGTCCAGTTTGTTCCTCCACAGCTTACTTTGACCTTACAGGCATCGCTTTATTACCCGTTATCTTTCAGCATGAAAGCATTTTAAACTCTTTATTGTCATTCTCGTGTCTTCTTTTAAAATATGCTTTAAACTATGTGTATTCTTTTAAATGACAGCAAAGCAATGAGACGGCAAAGTAAGAATTTTGTTGCATAGTGTCATCTGTTAGTGATAATGATTCCTATGAAGTCTCATACCTGGTAGACTTTGGACCTCTGGCCGGTGAACCCATCCCACAGGATGACGGTACCCTCATAGTCACTGCTGGCCAGAAGGTTCTTGTGATAGCTGCTCCAGCTGATACAGCTGCAACAAACAAGGCTGGGATCACTCTCAGTTCACAGTGAGTCACATTCTTATCAACTGCTTCGTTCACCATTTCTTTTGACTCGGGCCTCGGCGGACAGCAGTCACACATTAAGGTTTCTAGCTCCACCGGAATGGAGGCTCTGCTCTTTATTTACCCGTTGCTATGGTGATTCATAGTATTGGAGCACCATTGATGATGGCCTTTTTATTTCATTCACCACGCACAGTTCAGGGTCAGAGTCAGGGGTTTGTTAAATGTGTCTTCTGGATCTGAAAGACGTCTACACGTCCTCACTCCTGTGGGGGAGGAATGATTTCCTCTAACCTGATTTTGGAATTGCAGGTCATTTCGTTGACAGGATAGTGGATGTCCACTGCGTCCTGGATCACAGTGCCGTACTCAAACACCTTGATCTTCTTGGTCACACCAGCAATGGCAAAGTAGTCACAGTCACGGTCGAACTCAATACTGAAACAGAAGTGGGAACACAATGGCAGAGAGTGAGCGGGCTCATCAAGATTAGAGAAGAAGATAAGATATTTCTGTTTCTCTTCCACTGTTTGTACTAGATTCAGAACTGATCTGGAAGACGGGAACACAAATCTTGTTCTGATGAGAATCAAACAAAGAAGTAAAATGTGCCCACGTAAAACCTCACATTATATATCATTCCTACCTGCAGGGCAACGATGAAAAAACTGATTCACCAAGACTTGTGTTCCTTTTTTTGACATAGCACAAGATGAAAACTGTCTTAGGTCTGACCTGTTTTGTTAAACATTAATTAACAAAGAGCATAATTTGCATGATTTGACCATGCAGCTGAACACCGACACCGACACGCAGCTTCAACCTTTTTCTTTCGTACCTGGAGACGATACTGGAGCCGTTATACAGGTCACTGGCGTAGGAGAGGGTGGCCAGCGGCCGCACAGAGTTGTAGCGAGTGAACTTGGACAAACACTCCATGAAATCATCCAGCTGGTTCAGGTTCCTGCCCTCATCTGAAAACACCAGAAACACACCGTTGTATGCCTTTTACAAAGAGAAGCAGCAACACTTGGGCGGTCGGAGACACGACCATCCGTCCATCATCTGAGGTGAAATACACAGCTCTAAGACACGAAGCCCCCTACTCAGGTCCGTCTTTTCAGGGAACTGTAGTCATTTCTCCAGGGATCAGAACAACAGATTCTTATCCGACCAAACTGCAGTTGTACCGTGACCAAGACCTGTACCTGTGATGCGTGACATTTTGTTGGAGAAGTAGCACTGTTCTAGATCCTCGAAATGAGCCGTCAGCCTCTTTCTTCTTGACGCCAGGGTGCTGTTGTACCAGGTCTGACGCTTTCCCTGGAAAAAGAGAACAGTCAGAGAACAGTGCTAATCTAATGCTAACATTTATTCTGGTAAAACCCATTTACAGTTTTACTGAGAATGCGTGACTCTTTTTGTTACCACTACAAAAACATATATACATTAATTTAAACGCAATATCCAAAACTTGGGAACAAAGATTTTTTACAAATCACTGAGGAACTTCTCTGACTTACCTGGGTTGTTCCACCAAATCCTGGAGGCTGGCTGTAGTCTGGTGGATCAATAATACTGCTACAGCTACTCAACAAACAGACAAGACATACATGTGTGTTTAGCTAAGTAGCTGCTTCATAAAGACACAGTCCTTATTATAGAACAAATGGCATCAACATTAACATCAGTAAGCTCATGTCTGTGCTGGGAGTGAGTTTTCTATTTTAATAAACAGAGAAGATGAATGTGGTAATTTGTCCTGTGATGGCGCTGGATTCATTTCCTTTACAGATATAATTTGTCAGAACACAGAGGTCAGCTGTACCTGGCTGCTGGTGAGGGAGCCTCCACATTAGGCACCGTACACTCTGCCTCCATCATCGGGGAGTACAGCCCGCTCATTTCCTGGAAAATGACACAGAAAGAACGTGTTTGTCAGTCTCGCGCTGCGGTGATGAGTGGCTCCGGTTGTTGCCGTCTCACAACAGAATTGATTCTCAGGAGCATCTATAGACATTTTTACTACTGCTGAACCTGTTTATAAACAGAGCTGAACAAAGGGAATTGTTGCATTTTTGTATTTTCACTGGGGTTTGTACCAAACAAGCATGTTCCCTTATGTCTGGAGAATTGATTTGTAGGTCTGGGCATCTTTGTAGCATCACAATGCTTCATTTATTGTGGTATGTTGTGACACATTTTACCTTTACCAAAACAACATTTGGCCATATTGCAATTTTCGAAAAATATTTCAATCATTTGTTCAGCCCTAGATTACAACTGGGCAAAAACAAACAACTTCCTGTCGTTTTTAGAACGGCAACATGTACCTGTCCCTTTCACCTCATGCTTCATTTATCTTTGACTCATGTTTCTCCCTCCACAACCCCCCCGATGCAAGTCCCGCCGGAGAGGCACACGTCACAGTTTCAAGACTTCCTGTTTACACCGTGCAAATGGGTGATGAGTTCTGCGTTTTCTTTACCTCAACACGCTTGATGTCCTCTTCAAGAAAGTTGAGCTCCTTCTGCAGTTGCTCCAGTTGCTGATGACGGAGCCAGAAACACATAAGTACACGCGCCTGTGGACATTTCTTTAAATCATGTGACATATTGTTTTTACAAGTAATTAAATTCGTTAAACGGTTGAGTTTTCTCCGGTGTATTAATATTTTCACATATTCTTAACAACTGCATTGTGTTCCCAACTGACGAGTCTTTGTGCAGCAGCTCTTATATTATGTAGATAAAAACAACAGCACCTCTCTCTTGTTTCTTCTGGCTTCTTTAAGGAACTCCATGAGGATCTGTCTCTGAGCTGCTTGAGATTCCTAGTGGGGGAGACAGACAAAGTACATAATCACACACAAGCACAAGCAAAGCCAAAGAATACCTTTTGCTTATCCAGATCAAAAAGATAATAAGATATAGAAAATTTTTTAGTCCTCAGTGGAAAATGTGTTCGGTGTGGAGGCTCTGGTCCCTCTATGGCCTCATTTTATTTCTAATACCTTTTTTTTTTCTAAAATTCTGCAGATCAGGATTTATCACCTGAAATGCACACATTCGTAGCTTCACATACACCTTCTGCATTTGTACTTCCACTCAAAATAAAAGTAGGGCAGTTGTAGGAGTTAATGTAAATTTTAAACATTTGGAGATGGAGACGAGATCTAAACCAAACATCAGCACCGCCTTAAAGAGCTCGTCTCATTTCTCTCCGTAGCAAAACGGATTTGAGAAGCAACGGGGAAAAGGTGAGCCACAGCTAAAACTGCAGATATTTCCATGAAGGTTTGTTTTAAGAGGCAAAACAAAAGAGCAGCCCCACCTCCAGAATTTAAAAGGCAGGAATGGAGCCTGCCATCACTCCCGCTATCAAGCTGTTAATATAATTTGGACGGTTTGTTTACTTTAATGAGTAATAGTAGAAGTAGTAATACAGGCCAGTATTTTCAATCATGTTCATTTGAGAGGGACACAAGAAAAGAAACAAAACATCCACGACTGTACCCACAATTTAGAAATTTATATGGTCAAAAAAAATGCCTTTAAGTTGTAGGGACTTGAAACATCAGGAAAAATATTTACATTCCTTTAGAAAGTGTGAATTTGATCCAGCCATCAAGTGACACATCTATATGAGGTATAAATGGGTAATTCATAATTGATATAGTAACTTCAGTGACTGTCAGAACAAATAAATCTGATTAAAAACAGTGAAATTAAACCACAGGCAAATCGTTTAAGAAAAATGAGAACACACACACGCACGCACACACACACACTAATATAAACACATCGGTAATATATCCTGTAAATTCAGCCAAATGTCCCGATGAACGATTCCACCAGAAAGACTGGACGACCCCGCCCGCTTCATATCTGGCAAATCTGAACCAGAGTTACTGCGAAAGAAAATATTAGAGGAATGACATGAAACCAGAGGAGAGGAAGGTGGTGCCAGTGAGGAGAAGTGTTAGCGTAGTGAATCAGAAATTTGACCTGGCTCCTTTGTTTTGCAGAACAGAATAGCAAACTCGGCTGCTTTTGGAACAGCTGATAAAAGGATCTATTGCCAATTTAGAAAATGTTGACTGTCAGATTCTAGACCCCAAAGTTAGAAGGAAAAAATAAAATTTCTCTTTAGAAAGACTGTCGGATAATTGGACTGAACACCCGATTCCAACGATTTCTCAAGCGGCTCAGTTCACAGACATCAGACGCACTGACACAGACAATCTCCCACGATAACATGAACGCTCTCCTTCCTCTTTACTGCTGCTGCTGAGAAAAACTAACACAGTGTAAGAGTCGCGTTTGACCTTAACTGAGCCTCATGATGTCCTCACAGACTCACATTCAACACTAGGAAAGCAGCTTAACGTGTTCCTTCCTCTGATAAATGTGATCATTCCTTTGCAATCATTAATATTGTTCTTTGCACAGTGACTCTGTGATGTGTCTCCCTTCCACCCAAACTGCTGAGGGAGGAACTCTGCCCCACTGAGGCTGAGAGGAAGACAGCTGACGTCCATAGCGTTTGAACTTTTTGGTGAACTGTGGATTTAAACCATTCAGGGAGACACGACTTATTTCAGGCCCGTGTGCTTCCAGAAACTTGAACTCTAGAGAAGCCTGTTGTTTCTTGTGTTCCCACCTCAAGGCAGGTTGACATTACAGGACAATAATGTTGTTAATGAAGTTAACATGTACGAGCTGAACCCTTGCTGAGGTGCTGGCAGATTCCTACCCGTTTGAGATTTGTACAGTTGTTTTCCGTCACTGCTCTCTGAACGGACTTCAGACACAAATCAACACGAGGAATAGAGGGGACTTCTGAAACAGCAGCCATGAAGAGGAACAACAGGCTAGTGTAGCCAACATCAGCACTGTGTATTACATTTTAACAGTTAATATAAACTTGTCAGTCCTCTCTTATGTGCAAACCATGTGATGGCGACAGTGTTTCTAAATAATGTCAAACACATCTTTGATATTTCTGCTTTGAAACGTCTCGTTACGCATCAGCCGATAATCCGATCTTGGTCGATGCATTGGTCTCGCTCTCGTGTCTGCGCCTATTCAGCCATGCAGACAGATATTGCTCGAGTTTGACAGAGGAAGCTAAATGTGATGAGGTGAAGTGGGCATCTTTGCAATTCAAGAGCAGACATTTGAAATCTGTTGCCTCGTGTGACGCAACTCAATTTCAAAACGGGTTTTGAAAGGGGTTTTAAAACTCTGTGGCTGCTGTCGCTCCGAGGGGAAAGTCAACAGGATACGTTGTGGCTCCTACTTCTCTTTTCCTGTGACTTCTTCAAGAAGAAAAAGGGATGTTCCAAACTGTCTGACAGAGAGAGAGAGGTGCACCAGATTTTACTGCCTTTACTCAGTCAGTGTAAACCAGGAAACAAACATACCCTCTGAATAATACCAGTCTCACGACACAGCAACTCTTGACTCTTTCTACGCAGCCTGGGGCACGTCCTTCCAGAAAAACTAAAACCACGTATATGACACAGCACGTCTGCTGGATAATGTCATTCCTAGATGTGTTATTGCTCATGCTCTCCTCTGTCAAATAGGACCTCATCCACAGGACACTGTTACGTGAAGACCTGCCACTAAATCACCTGCTCAGAATGTATAAAAGCGAATTATGCTGTGATGCTCAAAAAAACATCCATTACAATATAACGTGTTTTACACATTTTTGATTATTCCAATTTTTTATATTATTGAATTCCCATTTTCATTGTCAAGAAAAGTTATTATTGTTCAAAACATATTCAAACAGATTAAAAACTAGGATCAGGCAACAGTTCTAACCAAAGACTGTCCCAATATTTTTCAACATAATCTTTAAAATATGCTTAAACCCAATTAACTTGTGTGAATCTCGCATTTGGAAAGTGATTCTGTATCTTTCTCCTTTTTCATGGAACATTGCACAACCTTGGTGGAGCTTATCGGTCAAAACGCAGATGCAAAATGCAAAGAACGTTTAGGAGCATTGTATATTAAACACATATCTGATCAGTCTCAGCCCCTTACTTACCGCCTCCAGCTGCTTCTTCTTCTGAACCAGGAGCTCCAGCATCAGATTGACATTTGCCAGGTCCAGGTTCTCCTGGTCAGGACTCAACACATCCTGGAAGACCTGCCACCTAGACCCGTTCTGGGAGTCAGAGACACGGATCAGTAACAAATAATGTTTTCTTTTTTTTCTCTTAAGGTGAGGGTGAAAATCAGAGTGTGCGAGTTAGAGGGATCAAAGCAGTTATGTGTGTATTGTACTTACAGGATGATCTAATTTTAGCCTCTTCTCCTCCGACCGTTGTTTCTGTTTAAGGATCAGTTCATTTACTGTGAACACGGTGGGGAAGGGTGGAGGGCGTGGTGGGGAAGGGGGTAAATGAGAGAGGTGAAAAGGGTTGCGTAAGTAATTGACAGAAACACTTTGAGGGTGTAACTTAAATAGTAGAGCGATGACACTTTGGGTGAGGCAGTGTAGTTGTTTCAGAGACAGTAAAGATACCACCAAAAGTTTCATTACAATAATGGCCGAGTTATCTACTTTCAAGGAGACATACAGGCGGCTTCCATCGAAGTTTATGCACTTTCACTGGAGTCTGTTAGAACATAAACTGAGCCATCTACACGTGAACTTCACATTTCACCGTATGTGTCCGTCTTCTGGATTTTGAATCTCTTATTTACCATGCAATCACCTGAGATTCCAGAGAGGCCTTTTATAAACTTTGGTTGGATAAAAAGGCAGAAAGTTCAAAACATGTAGGGGCAACCTTAACATGAGATTTGAGCAGCATAACGTATGTATTCGGTCAAATCTCACTGACATATTTAAGTCGTTATGGCCCTCACCCTCACCTTCATTCACTTCAACTTTACTGTAAACATGATGTAAATGTCAGACAAATGTATTCAAATAAAGCTGATTTTAAGATTATTATATAAAGTACAGTACGATGGATGTGCACCATGAGACAAAACAATTATGTGTTAACATACACGTTAATCATTTCAGAGGGGTTTTTTTATATCGTAAATTAAAGCAGGAAAGAGCAAAGAAGGTCACCTTACATATCAAACGAACCCCATCTTCTTAATCGTAATACCTACCAAGAAAGTTTGGGTAAAGCTGATCTACGTTATCCACGATATAGTTACACTTGGGACATCTGTTGCTATCCTCAAGGCTCTGGCGGATACACCTGAAACTGCAGGAAGGAGAAAGTTGTGAATTCTGTGGAAATAACTGAAACAGTACAAGGAAATTAGAATAAAACGTGTTGACAGTCTGAGTCACCAGTAATAAAGTAAAGTTGCAGCTAACAAGTTTAAAACCATGTCATGCTGAGACACGTTTGACTTCTCTACTCCCACACTGCTTTTGCACATGGGTTGTTTTAAGGAAATGTTTGATCATGTTGTTGCCCTACTTTTGTTTAAATCATTTTAATATGAACATCAACATCTACCCTGCTTGACATTGGTAGTGACTCCACCTGCATGCACACACGCAGTCTCATAATTCGTGCCACATTTTCAGTCTGAATCATCTAACAAATACAATTATCATTCATTTGCAAGGGCAAAAACAATTTATCAATTGTGCATGGAGTGGGTTTGGTTTGTTCAAGTGGGAAACTGTTTTCAGAAGATTAGTTTAGGTGTTGGGTAAAGTGTTGGACACATGTAAGCATCACTGAGACACAACGTGCAAGACGATGTTGACAAAAAGCATTTGGCAGATCACATTAATTGTTATTTCTTACAATCTCACAGAAGACCTCACTTTCTTATCTTTGTCGGGCATTCAAACAGCTCCTCGGCGGGCGTGTCATTGTTCCCAAACAAACTTCATATCATTTTCCATGCAAACACTTATCTCACAGCCTCTGTTACAAATGAACACTTACCAGAAACTGTGCCCACACTTTGTCATGTGTGCCTCTTCTATCATTTCGAAGCAAATGGGACTGGAAATCGGACAAAAAGCCGCGTTAAGTGCAAGTCTCAAACTTTCCCACTAGTAACATTGGATACCCTGCAACCACACAACATTTTTCCAGACACAGTTTTTTTTTTCATGACAACACTCACCAGACAAAATCGTTGCTTTTATCTTCGTATGAATTCAAGAGGCCGTTATATAAAGGTGCTTGATGGAGGGATTTCTTTCTGCTGCCTGAAGACGCTGAGGGTCTGCTCAGAGAAGCAAAGCCGCCCCGGGACGACGGCACGGCGGCCAAAGTAGGCACCGACAAGCCACCCTCGCCGGCTGCTGCCAAGGTCCGGCTGGGCACAACATTTCCAGAATTGTTACCATTACTTGTGACGGCGTTGCTGCCACCGCCACCATTTGTGTTCCCCGTGCCTCCCGTGCTGCTGCTACTTGTGCTGGGCACTGAACTCGCCCCACCAGCGTTTAGCTGTGGCCGGTTGCCTGACATCATGCAAGGCCGACAAGAAACTCCCCAAAATCCGCTGCGTTGCTGCTCAAAGCATCCGGACAGTGCTGCTATTTGGCTGCTTTAGCAGGTTGGCTAGCTAGCTGGCTCGCTTATGTGCTAGCATCCTGGGAGAAAGCAACAGTGCCCGGACATCCAGCGTTTTTTAAACTTGTCCTTTTGGTGTCTGCCTCACTTTTGTCACTGACAGCGTATTAGAAAATCACTATAATACAAAAGGCAAAAAAGCATGAACACTGAAACAGACAAAAACAACCACAACTGCGTTGTCTGGGAGATTAGCCGGCTAGCTACTGTTAGCTACGGACAGGAATCGCTTGAGTTTCCTCGACTACCCAGTTACCCAGTGCGCTCCTGGATTTCAATTACTGCCCCCTGGCGAGAAGGAGTTTAACTGCGCTGGTGGAAATATCAAACTGCACTCCAAGGTTTATTATTTCCCCCCGCTTCATTTATGTTACTAAACTTTATTATGAAATAATTAGCAAAGAGGTTTATTTTTCACCTTAGAAACAGGGTTTATGATGAAATAATTTCAACTCAAAGGTACACTTACTAGCTTTTTTCTGGGCTTTCAACCACATCTGCCTGTTGTGCTATTAAAAGCTCACAAGAGGCAATTTAGTGGATCTTTGAGACTATTTTGGCACATATAATGAATCCAATACGGCAACTCGAACAACAGGCCAAACAATTAAAATGTTAGTCTCAACAAAAACAAGAAGGAACTTTCATTGCAGAGATATTGTTTTGCATTTTGCATTGCATTTTCCTATTTTGGTCACTCAGTGTATAGACTAGCAGTTCGACGCCGTGGTTCACCTTTTTCTTTTAAAAGTCAATCTGATAACAATAGTTTTAGATGGAAATCACTTTCATGTTCACGTTAATTGTTTCTTACATTTAGTTAAGAAAGTCAAAAGCCACGTAGCAGTTATGATGCATATGAGGATAATATTCAAATATCACATTAAAATGACAAGTTCCTTTAAAAAAAAAAAAATGACATGAACATGATAATAATACCTCAGGATAACAAATATACCTTAAATCAAACTGAACATCACAGATACACAGGTTCCTTTTTCAAATACTCTTAAGAAAATTATAATGACTTCAGTCTACTGTAGAAATACAGAGTGCCTCCTCATGTTTGTCCTTTTCTTTTTCCAGATGATATTGCCTTTACATCAAAAACAAGCAACTAGGTCACATCCACAAAGTGCAGCCAGTGACCGTGCCAAGAAAAACAGTGTCATGTCATTCAAGCATCCACCTGCAGCTTCGCAAATAAAACCTAAGGAGCGCTAACGTATTCATGCTCACAGTTTATCCAGCCTGCTACTTGCTTTTCCATTTTTACCTCCACATGGGCAAACAAGGGGTCCTCCATGGTAGGCACGCACAACATGGATTTTCCCATGTTTTTGTTTGTGGAAGAAGTTTATATGTATCATTATGGAGCTCAGGTAGGATGTGAAATAAGGTTTTCAGCAAGAGGAAAACTACTGGATACATTGAAGAGTAAATTAATTTCCCTGAAGAGGACCACCGTGTAAAATGTCTTTCTGTGTGCTGCACAGGTCAATCACACTGGCTTTAATTTAATGTGACTCAAAATGAAGTCGAAGTGCCGATACAAGAACACTCAATGTTTATGCAGTTTTCAGTCTACTGGCATTAAATACACTAAAATATAGAAAAATATAGAACATTTTTTAAAGTTAGGAATTATCTAGTCATATCTAGTTTCCATATCTTTATATGGGCTTTATGAAGATACAATACAGAGATACAAAGATATTTAAAACAGATAAAGGATGTAACTTGCATTTAACATCAGACACAAATATAAGTTTTAGCTCATAATTCAGGGATCTTAAAAACTGTGCACATGCAACAACCGACTCTAAATGAAACTCCCGGAGCAAAACACCTGCGGTACTGTATATACACTGTATTGCATTTGC
>NW_019524683.1:0-33545 GCF_002814215.2 Seriola lalandi dorsalis | reverse complement strand
CTCACCCCTTTCTATTTTATACCATTGGTAGTGAAAAGCTTGCCTTCTTTCTTTCTCCCCTTTTCTTCTTTCTTCCCCTCCTCATTTGTCCTGCACATCAGCCTGGATTTTCTCCTATTGGGTCCCCCTTTTCTGCATGAGGAACCAGGTTGTGTGTGTGTGTGTGTGTGTGTGTGTGTGTGTGTGTGTGTGTGAGCGGGGAATGTGTGTGGTGGTGGTGTTGGCAGGGTGGAGCTGGAGGGTCAGCAGTGTTGTTGCTTTGGAGGTTAGTGAGCGGCAGAGAGGTAGAAGAGAAAGAGTGAGTGACACAGAGAAAATAATGAGGGTGTTTGGAGAAACGAATGAGTGAGTGAGTGAGCGAGCGAGCGAGAGAGTGAGGAAAAGTGTGTGTGAAAGAGAGAGAGAAGACAGAGAGTGGGCCTCAGGGTCGTTGGGGTCAAGACCGACAAGCTCAGATGAAGGATAATCTGTGGAGGTCCCTTACAGTGGGGGGTGAGGCCCCAGTGGAGCATGCCCATTCAGACTCTCTCTCTCTCTTTCACACACACACACACACTCTCCACCACACACTGCCCACCCCTCTATCGCTCTCTTCCTCTCTTTCTCTTCTGTCTCTTCTCCTTCATCCTCCCTCTCGCCCCCCCCTTTTTTTTTTCTTAAAACCCACCCCTCCTATTTCTTGTTGCTTTTTTTTTTTCCAACACAGTTGCAGCTGGATTTCAAAGGGCACTTTGCCAGCAAAAAAGCTGAATGTTTAGCAGGCAGATCCCTCAGTCAGGCAGGCTGGGATTGTGGAATTCCTGCCTCCCACTCTTTAGGAACAGTTTTTTTGCCCCTTCGGGGGCCCCTGCCATAACTGCCAGCGGCCTCCTCCTCCATCTCCATCTCCAGCCTCGAGCCAGGGCCCTGTTTGCAAATTGAGCCTGACAAAAAAAATAGTGGTGTCTGGGGGAGGAGGGGGGGGACAACATTTAAGAAGGTGTGGAAGAGCAACAACTGCTTATGGTAGCTGCTGTTTTTTTTTTGTTGTTGTTATTTTTTTTTAGAGACCACTTATAGAGTGAATAATGAGTGACGATGCATCATGTCACAAGCACGAACCCAACGGCTCAAATCCAAATCCTACAAAACAATGGAAGCTTTAAAATCCACACGTGGTAAAACACAGAAGTCTTCAAACAGGTGACAGTATATTGTAGCTGTAAAGTTTTATAGTATTTTCAAGATCAGTATAGATTTTGTTTGCAGTGTCTGGAAACATCTCAGCGAGTACACCTGTCTTTTCAGTTAGGAAGGCCTGCACAAGTTGCCAAGAGCTATTTTTCCATTTGCAAAGTAACTTTTCAAGAGTCACAACATCAGATCCATACATGATAAGCTGCAAAAAGACACACAGTTTGGGTCTGGTTGGAAAATTCCATGATGCATATTTTTTATTTGTTTAATTATTTACTACACTTACGCACGCACACACACACACACACACACACACACACACGCACACACACAAAAAGTGGGTAATGAGTGCAGTGAGTGCAATACGGTAGATTCAGTTACATTGTGCTCTGCAGAGTCACCTCTTCTGCTGGCTATGCAGGAATGTAATGAGAAATCTAGAAGGTATTTCTCCTCCGTTCAATAGAGATCGCTGCTGCGTGACAATGAGGGACTAAACATGTTGTTGTCTGAGATGTGGATGTAACATTTTCCGAACATGTACGCCGACAGCCGCACAATTACTGACAAAAGAAGTTAAGATTTTTTTTTTTTTGTGTGTCAAAAGTATAAAATTCCTGGATTATCTTAAAGAGAACTACTCTTTAATTCAAATGTGGTATCCAAACTCTGTATAAATGATCTTATTTTTGTGGTTAGTATGTGTGTATTTCTGCATGTGTGTATGTATATGTGCATGCAGATGTATATAGCATATTGTTTTGTATTATTTGCCTATCAGAGAATTTTTGTATTTGTTTATGTAACAACATCAATAAAATACAATAATTACAAATATGATTTCATGTCATTTTCACCTTCAGTTGCACAGTTATTATATAATATCCCATCATACATTTCTCCTTACACCCCCCCACCTGCTTTTATTCCTCCCTCTCACCTGATGCTTCCTCTCCCTGTTTTTTCAGCCCTGACTCGGCCCACACAAACACAAAAGTTTCGGAACAAAGCAGGTAGCATATTTGGATGATAAAAAGCTCGCAAAAACCCTTTTCATGTGTGAGACAGATGTTGTGCCTGTCCGTGCTGTACCACTGAAGAGAGCCAGAGCATGAGCGAGAGCGAGATAGGTAGATCAAGACAAGAGGGAGGGAGAGAGGGAGGGAGGGAGGGAGAGAGGGAGGGAGTAAGAGGAAAAGAAAAGGAGGAAAGGGGAGAGGGAGGGAGAGGGTTACTCAAACCTCACCTCCTTCACTTTGGATTGTGCGTGTGTGAGAGAGAGAGAGAGAGAGAGAGAGAGAGAGAGAGAGGGGAGGGGAAGCAAGGTAGAGATCAAACACACTTATGTTAGGCTACTAGTTTATTTACTATACTGTACTTACGTGTAATTAATAATAATAGTATATGTTACTTCATACTTCTACTCCATCCTATTAAATAAGAAAATATTTAATATTTTATAAATATAAAATATTTTTATACCCAATCTGAGGACAGGTTCCTTTGCAAATGAAGGTTTTACACACAAAACCAATGACGAGCTCCTAAAATAAACCAACGCATATACAACATAACTGCATCAACACTGGGAAATGTTGCATATAAAAGTATCAGCAATAAAGTGCATTACAATATATTTACAATATTATATGTGCAGTTTTGCTGTACAACATTTTGCCAATGGTGGTTCACAAAAAATGGCCCCCTGTGAATGTATGTCATTGAGTTCTTATTACTCATTCATGTGTATGTAGTGCTGCACGGTTGTAGGTGAGGTGGAGTTCATTTGAACTATTTCATTTACTGTGAAACGGGTCATTTTGTTTTATAATTTGACCTATAAGGTTGCATGATATTCCACAGGCTCACTGGATGATTTGTTTTTGATCAATCTGTAGAGTAACTCATCGGTAATGTAACTGGTAACTGGAGCCTGTCAGTAAATGTTATGGAGTTAAAAAGTGCATCATTTCCGCAGAGGAAATACTCACAGGAAGTACAAGTACCTCAGATTTATATTGACATACAGTAGACTGTGTACCATGTGGATCCCACCACCTCATTCTGCTGATGATAACATTTTGAATGCCAGACTTTTCCTTGGCACGGGGGCTTGTGCACTTACTTTAACTTAAGTAAAGAATCTGAATACCCACCAAGATGAGAGGATGGTCGAATGAGGTAAGGAGAAGAAAAATAAATACGTAAATAAACTGTGCCTCCCGCCCCCTCCCTCCCCACCAGCCCCACTCCCCCCACCCGAACCTCCAACACCACCACACTTCCCCTACCGGTGATGTCAGGGCGGGCAGGGGCTCCCTGATTAAAAAAAAAACCCCAAAAAAACCTTTGGACTCGGGAGAAGCGACAGAGAGAGAGAGAGAGAGAGAGAGAGAGAAAGAGAGAGAGTGAGTGAGAGAGAGAGAGAGAGAGAGAGATGGAGGAGTGAATGGAGGAGGATATTACAACTACTGCATGGACCGGTGCAGAGGAGCAGCAAGTCACTCTCTGAAGCGCTCACAGACGCACAACAATACCAGGAGGAGCTGACGCGCAGATGCCGAACCATGATTTAATGGACTAAAATTTTTTCAATTCTTTCTCAAAGATTTATCTGAAAGCTTCTGCTCAACAAGTAGGGCAACTGTTTCAGAGCTGGCACTTTGCACTGCACTTCATTTTGCCTCTGGAGTTGATTTTTTTTTTTATTACTCTGATTCACCTTGCAGCCATATTTTGGAACAAGACGCATAAATGATGCCGCAATGGTCAGGTAAAAAGACATAAGAGGCCTGGTGCAAAGTCAGTATGGAGTGAAATCTGATTTATTCATGCAAATTCAAAACAAAGGAAACTGCGTCCAAATTTTTTCTCAGTTTCTAAAATAAGTCTGTTTCTTATGATTTAAAAAAAAAAAAAATTAAAATCAGCCTGGTGACGTTTTTAAATTTGTTTCTTTACCTCATGGGCTCAGCCTACTGAAAGACAGACAGTATTTTTTTTTTTCTTCTTCTACCTGTACCAGAAACAAAGTGCCAGAGGCTGCAGATATTTCGCAGACAGTAAACATGAATGGAAAAGACGCAAAGCTTCGCTTCTAAAGGTCCGCGCAAAGTGCAAGAGAGTGGAGAGCCACTGCAGCTGCGCCAACAAAGGATTTAGGTTAACTTAGCTGAAGGTCTGAATGTTTCCTGAGATTCTTCAGGAGTGTTAATTCAAAAAAAAAAAAAAAAAATTAAATACCAAATATAGACCAAGAACCTCAACGCGCAATAAGTCCACGTGAAAAACATTGAATGTGACGTTCTCTTTATTAGTTTGATCCCTTTGGAATGCACTGATACTTTATATTAGATTACTCTCCTAATTTGTTTACTTAAATATGTTAATTTTCTTTATTGCTGGGGAAATGTGCGCAAATTAATCTAATAATCACAGTCTGGTGTGAGACCTATTGCTGCTGACTTAGAAACCAGGTGCTGACTTTTAATAGCTCAAATCTCCCCCCTTTATTCTCAACAACAACAACAACAACAACAACAACAACAACAACAACAACAACAACAACAAAACACCCCTGTAAAGAAGGCTACCTTCCCTAACCTGAGAAAATGTTGTTGATCAGACTACTGGCTATCTTCCTCGTCCTCATTACTAACACGTGGCTGCTCAACCCGGTTCGCTCCGATGCACTTAGCCGGTACAAACGCGCCATGGCCCGGCGGGCAGACCGTGAGCTCTCCAGGCTAGCAGGTGAACCCTGCACCGTCTCCGGCGTCTGGAGGTCCCGACGGCAGCCCCGCTCTCTCTCACCGTCCCAACACCGCCCTCCAGCGGCCCGTCCGAGGACGCACACGAGCCTCAGAGAGCTGTACACTGTTAAGAGCGCTCCTGTGGTTTGTGCAGGAGGGTGTAGGGGTGACACCGGGGTGCACCGGGTTGAGGAGAAGGGAGGCTGGGGCGACACAGAGGATGTGACGGTGGGAGCGGAGGACGGATATGTTACGTTGACCGAGCGGCTGTATGAGAAACGCTCCGCGAACGACGGGAGAGAGCGAAACGGTGTGAGTGCAGACGCCACACAGCTGCCCGGGACGTCTCCGCTTAAAGACGCCGGGCAGAGCGCCTCCTCCTCGGGCCACACGCAGTCGTTAAGCGGCGCCCGCTCCAGACTTGCTCGTAGCGTCGACGCAACGTTACCATACGAGGAGGACGGCAAGTCCAGTCGGGAGAAAGTTTTCCCCGACAGCTCGACAGATTCCAGGGGGCTCCGGGTTCTCTACGGACTGCACCAGGGAGATGGACACCGGCAGCCCTCGACCGGGACTGTGGAGGACGGTGCCGTGGACTTCTCTGGGGAGGTGGAAGAGGCGGATCCGCCGGCGAGCCTGCCCGTCGGCAGCTCTTCTCCGTGGGGGAGCCCACCGCCTCGGGTGCCCCCCTCATGGATGACCGCCCTGTACTTCAGCGGGCGTCGGGAGCAGCTGAAGATGAAGCCGGCTGCAAGGGTGGAGCTGCCGAGAGACAAGTTCAGCCTGGAGCTGTGGGTGAAGCCCGAAGGAGGGCAGAGCAACCCAGCAGTCATAGCAGGTGGGTGTTAACTGATCATGTCTGCATCAATGCCATCTCCCTGAAAGTGTCCCCCCCCCCCCAGGGAGCAGTCACCACAGCCTCAGGGCCATACTGAGTGTTGACTCCTTGCAAAGTGACAGCATGGCAGTAGTAGGGGAATACATCTTTTTTCTCCAGTCTCACTGACCTAATCTGTGGATCTGAAGTCTCTTACTAGTCACAAACTCTTTGCTTGGTCCTCCGCCTGCTCATCCTGCTTTTCCAATTATCTGTTTCAGGATAATTCATATGATCCTCCTGTTGGTTGACATACTGTATCTGCCTATACACAGCCCCAGTTAGACTCTCGCTCTGTGGCCAGTGAGTCTCCAACTTCTTTACTTTAACTCTGTCTGCCTGCTCACTATCCCGTGTTCTTTGCTCTGCTGTGTGAGTGTGTCATCTACTAACCTAAGTACATTTGGGTTTACCCTTTAACAGCAGTCTCCTGTGCTGTGTGACACTCTCTTGTTAAAGATACCGGTCCCAGGAGGCTGGTTTCCACGGCAAAAAGCTCAGACAGGATGTATCCAGGGTTTACTCTGTTGCAGACATGGTGACAGTCATGACACAGATCACAATGAAAGATTATGATGAGATAATTAACTGTTTAGTCGACTTTATTAAGCAAAATTATCTAATGTTTTCTTCTTTTCAGATTCTTAAATGTTAGAACTTTCTACCTTGCTCAGTTTTTTGATTGACTCTAAACTCGGTATGTGCAGGTGTTAGACTGCAGGGGGGAAAACAAGAAATTTGAGGACGTCACATTGGGCTCTGGGAAATTATCTCTGCGTCCCTAAAGTTACTGATAGTCAGACAATCATCAACTACCACCGACAACATAGTGTTCATGCAGGTCGAGTGCAAGACGTGGCTTCAGAGTAGAGCCGGACTGATAAATCAGCCAGGTCAATGTGTTGGATGATACTGGGTCATTGCTGATACAGTGGACGACACCTGGGGACGATGGCGTATACTTCCTATAAAAGGAAGACAATAGACGCCACATTAGCTACAGTAAAACTTCCAGGCTGGTTATGATGAAGATGTTTATTATTATTTCAGCATTATTAATGGTAATGACGATGGTTAAACAAAACACTACTCCTTTAAAGACCCTCGCCAGGTGAAAAATAGAGGTAATTGCAGCCTCACGAGTGTTTAGACTGAGCCAATAACTTCCACAATAATCTATATTGAGGTATCAGATGACAATAACACTTAACGCCATTTTTTTTGTCACAACAAATTGAATGGTATTTTCATTCAGGACACAGACTCTGCCTAAATTGGTTGGTTACATAACTGTGAAAATTCCCAGGGTGTGTTTCATTCAGTCTCTCTCCTCATACTTAGCTTAGTCTGTGGGTTTCCATTGATTTTGAGCAGAGGCATGCAGACGCATTGATCTCATGAAACCTTCATTAAACCCGGCTCTTCTCATGATCAACATCGCTGCTTTTTTTTTTGTTTGTTTGTTTGTTGTGTTTGAAAAGCTGCACATTTGACAGAACAACACGTAGAGGACATCAAACCAAATGAAGAGGATAAAAAAAAAAAGGCTATGGTGAAGCACCGCAGCTGCCCAGATAGTGAGGGAGACCGCAAACTGTTACGTCTGCTCACATTTACTCTGATCAAAGATCCGACTCCATTACTTACTTACATTACTTTTTTTCCCCCCCTCATTGCTTCCTTATGTGAGGGCGGCACTTTGTGGCCCAGGCCCCTTCTCTTTGTAGTGTCCTGAAGGAATCCGACAAAATACAGTGAAAAACAAACTCCCCCATTGTTTCTGTTTAAACATGACATTGACATTAGTTTGACTCCTAATGATCAATGATGATCCTATAGATCCGTGTGTTTCTACATTTGACCATGTGCTGCAGAATTAAACAGCAGAGTACAGATAGTGGCTGCTGGACGAACAATGTAGTAGATGACACTGCTCCTACATTTCCTTAAGTGCTGCATTATTATGGGATTTATTATGTATTTTGATTACTTTACTGCATTTGGCCTACATTCATGGCAATACTAATGTGTTATTTGTTAGTATATGCTGAAAATAATGAACCAGTATATTGGTGTGACTCTGGCAAAATTCAACCAGAGTGCAAAAATATAGACGGTTCAAATATTTGTCAGCAATAAAATGTTGGAAAAAAATAAATAAATAAAAAAGTTGAAAACAGGTTTGAAGAGGCGCTCCAGTGTGGACAGGGCCACACATGCCAGGAGAGTAAATGACGTGGGTCTGAACACTGGAATTGATTTTCAGATTTAGGCAAGAGGTTAAAAAAGTTTCTCCGCCTTGAGGGAATTTCTTCAGATCTTGCACAAACATTCACTTGGACTCAACGATGAACTGATTAGATTTTGGTGGACAAAGGTGAAAGGTCAGGTTACTGTGACCTCACGTTCTCGTGAATGCGATCTATCAGGAGCACCCGGAGGGACTTTAATTACATCTGGCACAAACATTCACTTATTGGACTCGAAGATGAAGTGATAAGAATTTGACCTCACAAAGATGTTTTTGTCCATGACTCATGAATTCATACGCAAATAATGACACAATTTAACACCAATATCTAATAGGATAAAACAGTGAAGTGCTGACACTTTTGTATCCAAGTGGACAAAGGTCCACTGTGACGTCATAATGTGCTGCAAAAAAACCTCTGGCCGTTATTCAAGCCGTTAACTCAGGAAGAGAGATTGTGATTATATTTCCTCCAACTTGACTGGTTGGCGGAGGCAAGTGGCGGTTCATGTGTTCATTTGTTCACGTATCGTAAAATTTTGCTTATTTCCCATTGGGTATGTGTTGAGGGAACCAGGGTGACACTAACTTCCGAGGTTGTCCTCCAAAAATACGTCACTCCCTTATGTCAGCGTTGTGTTTTTTGGCTAGTTGTGTGTGCTAGTTGAGTGGCCGTAAATGCAGCTTTAAAACCTCAGTATCCAATTCGACTCAATATTATAATTATGGGTGAACAAATCATGCCATGGTGGAGATGACTGATTGCATTAATCTTATGTGGGTTAGTGCAAATGTCTCACAACAAGAAGACCACATTTCCCATAAACCTTGTTGTTTCCTGTCACCATGACCAATCACATGTGGTAGTACAATGGGCGATATATACAGTATAATTTATTTCACTTGATTATACTGCTTATACTGTTTTATAGCCTTTTTTTTTACTGCCACTTTCTTTAACTGAATTAAATGCTTAACCATAAAACTGGCTCGCATCCTAAAAATATCCTTGGGGATATTTTGCTGCAGGTGCCCACTTTACACACACATGCACATATACGCGAGTAAACATATACACATGCACACACGTACTGCGTCGAGGAGGGTGAAGGGTTTCCCTGACCCCTCGCTGTCCCAGTGTTAGACATCTGGGCTGCAGATGTGGATCTGTGTGTGTGTGTCTGTTGCAACAGCAGATGGAAACATCACGGCCTTGCCTTGGCTGAGTGAAATACCTCCGTCCTTCTTCCCCTCTCTGTTCTCTCCTGCTGTTTCTGGCTCTGTCTATTCTCTGTGTCTGTCTTACACTCTCTATCTGCACCTCTCTCTCTGTCTCTCTGTCTCTCTGTCTCTCTCTCTCTCTCTCTCAGTCCTCCTATGTCCACAGAACTGCAATCACTTGGACAGAATACTTGTTAGTGTGTTTATTTATTCATTTTCCTAAGGGTGAAGCCCATTTGTACATGTGCTGTCCTTTGACTCAGCAATAGAAAAGTTGCATGTTTTTCCACAAGTTTTCCTTTTTAAATAATTTATTTGACTTTTCCCCATCCACCCCCCACCCCCCATGCCGTAGGTGTATTTGACAACTGTTCCCATTCACTGAGTGAGAAGGGCTGGTCTGTAGGTATTCGCACCGTGGAACCAGACGGTACCAAAGACGCAAGGTTCTACTTCACGCTTCGGACGGACCGAGCCATAAAATCTACCACTGTCTATAGCCACCACCGATACCGCGCCGGTGCCTGGACTCACCTGATGGCCACTTACAACGGCCACAACATGACCCTGTATGTTGATGGAGCTAAGGTGTGTGGTTTTGGTGCATGGTTGAACCTCGGTTGGGGATGTTCATTTACGTCTGCTTCACTTTTAGCTTCTTGATTTCTGTAAATACACTGATAGTTCGCAAGGTCTTCATCTATTTCCAAGGGCAGGGATGCTGCTAGCGCTCTCAGGACTAGCTTCAATGCCAACAGCATCAGCAGAGGAGAGGAGAGATTTGCCAACTGTAAATGACATCCCAACACAGTAGAGGCTCCCACACTGAACTTTAAAGAACATAAATAATATATTATTTTTTCTTTCCTTTTTTGTATTTTTCTTTATTTTCCCATATTTTACACTTTTATTCTGAAGTGTTGATTTCCATAAGAAAAAATCCATCTCAGTGTAGTTTCACATCTCCTCTCTCAGGTTACTCTCTGGAGCTCTGGTAACAACAGGTCAGTGAGCCAATCAGAAGAGAGGAGGCTCTGGGCCGCTCTTCTGATTGGCTGAGCATGGCTGAGAGCGGTGACATCACAAAGTTCCAGAAGTCCTGACGGCTGGTTTTAAGGCTCAGTTTCTGAATACAGGCTGTGTGCATTTCTCTGTGGACTGAGGCTTTGATACTTTCACAGTATTAATATAGAACCTAGACCTGATCTATAATCAAACTAAACATGGAAATCTCAATTTATACAATACAGGACCTTTAAATCATTATAGTTACAGAGATTCTTTCATCATGACAATTGAGCAAACTCCATTTACTATAGACTGTAAATGTAATAAAGGAAAAATCTGCTGTGTCAAACTACTAAAGGTCTAGAATGACCTTTAATACCTTAATGATACTGCTCCTTGCTTCAGTATCAAATTTTATTAATGCCTGTTCACAGTTAAGGGTTGTAGAACAGTGAGAGCCAACGGTAGTTTCTCATTGGCTTATCAATATGCAGTTTTGGAGGAACAGATCTGGTGTTTGAACTTAAGCACCTATGAACAATCCATCATTAATGCGTCATCAGAAGCAGCTGGATTTCATGTGTTTTGATGGAGCACAGAACTACTGATGATTTGAAGGCTATTGCAGTGTTGACAGCCATGACTTCAAATGGCCAGACTGACAGCTGTAAACCCCGAGTAGCTTAACGCTAAGATGTTCCTTTAAAAAAGTCTCATGAAATTAGGAAATTGTCTTTGATCAGACCATTAGTCGTTGATTATTTTCACAACATAATGAAATGAAGAGATATTTGTTTTCTGCCCCTTCGTCTCCTCACGTGACATTTCCTCTCTTGCTTTTCCTCTCAGGTGGGAGAAAGCAATCTCCAGTCAGGGAATCTGTACAGTCCCTACATGAGGACCTGCAGGACCCTCTTCCTCGGCAGTAACCAATCAGATCAGGGACCCAGTTTCAGGGGCCATATAGGGGGTGTGGTTTTGTGGGGCTACGCCCGCTCTCATGAGGACCTGCTGAAGCGACCACTTCAAATCGACAAGAGTGAGCCGGTCCTGGCGATGTGGGCTGACTTCACTAATGTAACTGTCTAGTTTCTACCCTGTCTATTATACAATCTTTAAATAAGCTCCTCTCAGCTGTTATACTGGTATGAATTAAGATGATTTTATTTTGGTCTTCGTCAGCATTAGTTATTTAATTGTTCTGTATTGAAAGCGATTGGAAATGGTATTAAAGTTAACTGAAATATTGATGGACTGTGCTTGTAGGTGGAACAACAGTGGATGCCTCATAAAGTTGGCCTCCATCCGACCATCATCACCACTCCTGTCCCTGAAGAAGAACTTGTCTCCTCATTCCTGCCGCCACCCTGCGGCCTGACACCCTGCGACAACACCGACATCATCTTAGGCTACAACAACAACTGGCAGCTCCGTGCCCCCAAGCGAGTTCGCTACCGGATCGTCAACCTCTCCAAAGACGACGGCCGAAACCCCACCGTGTCGCAAGCCCAGATCGAACTCCAGCACCAGGCTCTGACTGAGGCCTTTCGCCCCTACAACATCACCCTGGATCTGAGCGTGCACACTGTCAGAAACTCCAGCCTCCAACAGAGGTTTATCCTCAGCAACTGCCGAATTGGAAAGATTGGGAATCGCCAATGTGACCCCGAGTGCGACCATCCAAGAACGGGCCACGACGGGGGGGACTGCCTCCGACTGGGGCCCTGCTACAACTGGAAGAGACAGGATGGGGTTTGTAACATGGAGTGCAACAGCATACACTACGACTACGATGACGGAGACTGCTGTGACCCAGAGATCACTGACGTCCTCAAGACCTGCTTCGATCCCGAGTCCCCTGACAGGTGAAGTGTGAACAGTCAGATGTGAGATCACTCTCATCACTATGCTGCTCTGACTTTCTCTTTTTAACAGAAATACTGATTTCAGTCGCTTGTTATTTCCGATCGCCTCCAAAGTGTAGTTTTTTTTTTTTGGATCGCCGTTAAGGAGCTGTGAATGAAACTTAACACTTAGTGTAAATTTCTCACTTTGAAAGCCCGTCAGGAAGTGGAGGGATTACGCCTATTGAGCTGCAACTTTTTGACAGGAAGTGTTCAGTTTCAGTAACGCTAGCTTGACTGGAATTGATGATTACTAAGTTGTTACAATGTTTTTCGGGTTGTTCGTCCGTCCGTCCGTCCATTCTCGTGAACGCCACCATCTCAGTAACGACTCGGCCTTGTCGACGCAACATCTTGGGAACTCCTCAGGGGAATCTCTTCGAATTTCGCATAAATGTCTCATTTGGACTCAAGGATGGTCAAGGTCAAAGGTCAAGGTCACCGTGACCTCACAAAACATGGTTTTGGCCTCTTGGTTGTGATGTCTCAAGGCTGCCTTGAAGGAATTTCTTCAGATTTGGCACAAACATTCACTTGGACTCAAGGATGAACTGATTAGACTTTGGTGGTTAAAGGTCAAAGGTCAAGGTCACTGTGACCTCCCAAAACATGTTTTTTGACCATAACTCACATTAATACACTCATATTTTTTTCATAAATTCATACTATCATTATGACACAGTTTAACACTAGGTCTAATAGGATAAAATGATGAAGTGATGACATTTTGTATCCAAAAGGTCAAAGGTCAATTTCACTGTGACATCATAATGTTCTGATTAAAGCACTTCCGGCCATTATTCAATGCTGTAACTCAGTAAGGAGAGATTGAGACCATATTTCTTGCAGCTTAGCTGGTTGGCAGAGGCGTACAACCACGAGGTGGTGATTCTAGTTGCGCTGATTAAATTCGTGCTGTTTACCGAATAACAGTTGAGGTTGCATTAGGAATGAATGAATTTGTTTTCAGGTGGAGGTTGTTGCTGGTTACAGACATTTTACTGAATAGCCTATATATCAGTTTGTATTGATGAAGCAGGAGAAAATGAAAGGCTACATTACAGAGCTATAATGGAGGAAGTACCAGGGGGATTTAGTTTTAAGACAGTGAGAACAACATGTTTCTCCTTAAGCAAGAAGTCTCGGGGCATAAATGGCCACAAAATCTGTCGTAGCACGCTGCAGTGCTTCAGCAGGGCTGTGCAGTGAACAGCTCAACATGCTACATGTACAAATTGGTACTCTCACTTTCCCCAGTGGTTTTAGAGAGAGCTCTGTGAAGTCTGGATGGTGGGTTAACAGGCCAAAGTACACACTTATTTTTACTAAACAACTCAAGCGGCAGCCCGCTGCCTTCCATTTAGTCTGACAGACAGGCTCACGCAGAGTTCCAAATAGCTTGCATGAAGTCTTGCCATGAGGTCGTCGGGCCCAGCTTCTTAAAGACTCGATCTTTAATCCAAATTGTAACCACAAGCTTTACACTGGAAAACAGAACATGGGAGTTGGAGCTGTTTTTTAAAGTGACAGATTTAACACTTGATGTCTGGAGCTGACAGGCTGTGACAGCTTAACACAAGGATGTATTAATGTTTTTTAAAACAGTAGGATTGATGTTTTTTTTCCATTTATACTTGGGCAAATGGATCTCTACTAATATACAAGATTTGTTATTACAACTCCTTGCGCTTCAGTCACAACCTTGTAACTTAAGTTGAAATTTCCATCTTAATGTCTCTGGATGACTTAGTGGGTGTATTATTAATGATGTACTGCAGCTCTGCATCTTAATTAACAGACATTTTGATAATAAACTGCTCCACATATTTCTGTAAGTGTTATGATTGGCAATGGCTTAAATAAATAGAGTTGAAATCCACAACGGTATAAAAGAAGTTTCAAAGCCTTCTGCACTGATAGGAATACATTTTGATGGAGAAGTCCTTCATTATTATTACTATAATAATAATAATAATAATAATAATAATTATTATTATTTATTGTCTTTAATCCGTACATGAGACAGCTATGGTTTTATTACCTGATCTGTGAAACGATGACATTAGCATTATACAATTCATACAGCTCTACAGCAGTTGAATGAAATACTGATGGAAGCATTCCTGAACACTGCTGTGCTATATGCACTGTTACTTAATAATAAGTACAAGTCTGTGTGTAATGTGGAATCAGCATTTTATTATCTGGATTTGTACCAAATTGTACAAACTCGTAGACCTCAACACCATAAATGTGTCATACATATGCACTTACACACTTAAACTTCATTTTACTAAATATTGCTATCATGTTTGCAGTGTAGGGGAGTAGCAATATAGACCTGCCTCTAATAAAAGCCCATCCCTTAAATAAAGGCCTGTTACCTTCTGCAGTTGAGGTAACTAAAGGTAACGGCCACTATTTGAGGAAATATGGTAACTACGTTTTCCAGGAGCATTTGGGTAGCATAGCTATTCTTCAAAATGACATACCATTTCCAGAGCAAGCTTTTATTTCCACTATGTAGTATGGTAGCGCCCAAACACATGGTCGCTCTCTTGAGAGAAAATGGGAAAGGGAGGGTGTAAGACGGGCGCCAGTCACCTCTAATTCCTAGCTTCCTTTGTACTTTTAGCTTAGGCAGCAGTCGCCTAAAGGTTATTTAATAATGGTTTCGACCGCCAGGCTACCAAATCTGGTTCCCGGAAAGCAAAGGAGCAACCTGGAGTTGTTGTTGCGTCTTCACTTTCCTTTTACCCAAAAACACGATGTGCCCTTGAGGAAGGCACTTAACCTGCAACATGTTCAGTGAGAAGAGGACGAGTTTAACTGGACAGCTCCCAGTGGCTAACAGAAGGAGGCTGTTGTTGTGGAGCTCCCAGGTTTGAATTTGTGCAGCTGTGTGAATGTGCAACAAGCTTCTGCTGGAAAAGAACATGGTTGAAATTAGGTAAAGGTAAAAAAACATTAAATGCTGGCTTGCATGTGGGTGGTCTCATCGTTTTGGCTCGTGGAGGGGCTTCTTCACCTGTGTCATGAGTAAAGGTTAATTTATGTTGTCCTGTCATGAGGGAAGACAAACAGGAAAAAGGTTTGGTTCGGTAGTTGTTAGAGTCAGATGTTTCCTGTCTCATCCTACGCTATAGACTCTACAGTGAAGAGATGGACACTAATGACAAAAGTTGGACAGCAGCAATCCGTCCTGTTGTTTTGCACAAACTCAACAACAAACGCTGTTATTCTTAAATATATCAAATGCTGCGTGATTTAATTCGATGGTTATTGCAAAAGAATAGTTCAAAGAACAAATGAAAATATATCCGCCAACACTTACCTTTGGGTAAGAACTGGAATACGATTTAGTTTGATATATGTCAAAGAGTTGGCGACATTGATGTAATGTCCTGATTTGTTGGTGGTTTTATAAATCATGGCTCTGGATTCGATCTGGTCCTGTGCAGAAGTTTCTTTTTGTTTTTTTTTTTGCAGGAGACTTTCATAAATAAAGGCGTCTGATGTTCGGGTTTTGAAAGTTAAACTTAAAAGTCACAGTATGTGTGTGCTTTTACGCAGTGATGTAACCCTTGCAGTGAATCTTGCCAGAGTTCCTGTCTATAAGCTACTGCCCCTTCATTTGAAAACAACATTAACAGCCAACACACAGGGGACCAGAGTGTCGTAAAAACTGGGCCCGACGGACGAACAGTAGTGTAGGTCCTCTGGAAAGGTCCTGACCCCAGCTTGTTGAAAATGCTTATGTGTGTGAGTGCTTCGACATGCCTGTGTTCATGTGTGCGTGTCCCTGGATCCCCGACTTGCAACTCTCTCAGGCAGGGAGAGAATTAATTTGAGGATGACATTTTGCTGGCATTTGTGGAGCACTGAACCATTTTTATGTTTGGGATCTGGGTTTTTGATATCCCCCCTCCCTATTCTCTCTAAGCTCTTGGCCAGGTATTCTGATTTTGGGACCCTATACGTGTGCAGCTGCTGCTGGCCAGTACAGGGCCAGAGGTTTTTTGAAGCCAGCTGCTGTCACGACAAAAAATCTGTTGTGAAGAGCCAGTTCTAGAGCGATGGGCAGGTACACTGCAGATTCTGGCAGCACAATAAAGAAAAGGAAGTGCAGAGGGGAAAGACGGACAGAGGGAGAGAGGCTAGGGTGGATAGGGAGTGATGGGGTAGTGTGGGACATCATGTCCACTTATGCTGAGACACATGTCCAGGATTTGCTAACATTTTTTGGTTAGCAAATCCTGGACGATGCACTTCTGTGGAAATAGCTCCAGGCAACTCCCCTGAAAGAACAATCCTGTTCTGGACTTGTTTGAAGCTTTACGTGCATGTGTATCTCATGCATGATGTTGTTGTTTTAGATTAAGTTTTATCCAGCTCAAGTTGTATTGTGTTTTATTTACTAATAAAAAACAGGTACTGCAATGTTCCCCCGAATGGTGAATGCAGGTCTACAGTACATCAGACCAGGATTGTTGATTCAGTCCTTCCTCACAGCTGATTCGTTGATGTTGCCAGCCTTCATCTCAGCTTTCTGTTCTCGCACGCCACATACACAATTTACAACAGCAAGGGTTGCAGATACTCTGCTCAAAAGCTTTTTCTTGATTCGACCATTCGACCATTGATTTTGCTAACTGAAACGATATCTGTTAATAGCAGATTTTATCAGCTGTAGCTAGCTAACTACTCAAGCCAGTGTAAGTTGGTTGAAAATAACGTCTCCAACTGACTTTAATGTTACCAACTGCCTTGTTTTAAAATGAAAATCTAAAAGGGTCTAAAAGATGCGCTTGAGAATATTGGAGTAAAAGACTGAGGCACTACATGCTTCAGGAAAAAACGTTAGCATCCTCATGGAAATAAATAAACAGCAGTCTTGCTCGAAGGCCGCCCCAAGGCTAATTCATTTGCTGGATAATTAGCTAGTTATGGAGCTAAGCCAGCAAGCCAAGTATGGCGAGCGCAGACACTGATACCGGCTAATTAGTGCTAACACATAAATAAAATAATACTAGAATTTCGCTCACTTCAAAAAACAGGAACACAGACTTCCTCACCCTCTGTTAGTCAATTACCTGCACAACGAGTCTTATTATTACATTTTTGCTCTTATGATTTTGGTTTTCAAAAGGTTGAAAAAAAAAAGACCTCCCTCCAAACTGTAGATAGTGAGTATTGCTCTTACTACAGGCCTCATGCATTCTTCTTCAACGGAGCAAGTCGGAGTTTGACAGGCCTGTATTACTTACTTACAGTTACCAGATTATGACTGGACAATTGCTGTTCAAGGGAGAGGTATAGAGAATGGACCACTGCAGCCTATGCGATGACCTGGCTGACGCATGCCTCTCCAAATTTGAAACGAATGCAAACAAATGCAAACAAATGCAAACAGTGCAAACGTGACTGCTGGGGGCTGCTGGTTCTCAGTGTGTGCTTGTGTGCTGCTGCGATGAGGCGCTTTGCACTCATGCAGTAAAAGTGACTTTTAACATATTATCTGTGAGAGGTTGTATCTTCTGCTAGCACTGTATTCATCACGACCCGAGGAGCAACTGTTTGGATTATACATGCTTTGTATTCACTTTATGTCAGCAAATAACATTGAACAAAGGCAAGGCACATATAATATGTCAAAATATTTGTCTGCTTTTGGTGTGACATTTTTAGTCTGTCTTCTGCTTCTTAAAGGTTCAAAGTAACTGACTTGTCAACAATAATATTTAGAATGGACACACATCTACACTTTTACATGGTGACAGCGCTAGTCCTGACTCTGCTGTTGATTCACGCCGTGTTTGACTTGCCCACAAATGGTAATTTCGTCAACTCATACCCAGGGTTTTCACTTCGATCATGTAGAGCCATTTATTTTTTGCCAGGTTGGCTTTCGACTTCCACTGAGGCGTTCTCTGAAGTTAAAGAGTCGACTCTTTAGTGGTCAACATTCTGTCATTTGTAATTGCACAGCCCGGGGTGATGGATACTGCACGCAGCCTCGGCTGAACTCAGCTTCGGTAACGCAGAGGGTTTCCCTGAAGCATCTTAAATCTTAAACCTTATTTAGTCAGGCAAAGTGCCTGAGAAAACACATTCTTATTTACAGTACTGCACATGCACTCAGGGAGGGATTGCATTAGGGGGAGGATTACACACATGCAGAGCTCTTGGCTGATGAGCAACACCTTTGGACCAATTTAGAGGTAAAGTGCCTCACTTAATGGTACATTGACAGAAGTGTATGAGCGGATGGGGATTACTTCTTTCTTATTTCATCCATCTATATTTTCCCCAGCTGAAAGCCGAGATCTTATAGTCACAAGCTCACCTGTCTTTCCCTCAAGCTATTGGAACAATATAAGCTGCACTGAGCCAAACCTGAAGAGTTTTTTAATGAGCAATTATATGAATTATATTTCTGATGGAAACAAACAAGCACTTTCAGTCCTTTTAAGATTGAAGCATGGTTAAGTAATATTAATAAATTTAGCCCTACAGCTGAGCTTGATCAAAAGCATAAACTTTAACGTCTTTTTTTAAGAAGCAGACATAAAACAAATCATCCAAATACACTTGAAGTATCTGAGGTAAATATTAAAGTATGGCTTAGTAATTTTAACAAAGTTAGTCCCACAGCTGAAATTGATCAATCACATAAAACCTTAATTCCCTGCTTGAGAAATACAACATGAAACAATAATCCATTACGTTATAATCACTGAGAAACACTTAAATCCAATATTTTGCCTGTGCAAGATGAAAGAAAGACGGATTTCACAAACAAAATTATGTATGATTCAAACATTTAACATGTATTTTTATGAATATTAACGGATTTGACCTAACAGTACACTAATGCACCATTGTAAGACTTGGCAGTGTTGATATTTATTACCATAGGGCAGATGCATGGAGGTACATGCACTGACAGCCAGTTTTGTTTTCATTAAGCAGCTGTGATGTTCCAGAAACCATGGGAGGCTCAGCTAAAAGCCTGAACTGTCTGGCGTGTGAGCACCAGGCAGTCGATGAGACCCCAGTGCAAGGTCTCAGAACCAGTAGGCCCTAATGGTGATAGGTACGAAAGCTTTCCAGCTATGAAAGCAAAGGAGAGCAATAACACGTGACATCACCACAGCCGAGGCAAAAACAAAATCGGCTTCACACATCAAAGTACGTCCAGGGTAATTTATCACAGTCAGAGAGAGAACGAGGTGGGGAATGGGGGTGGTGAACTACAGGGGGCAGTGGTTTGAAGTACCCTGACCAATTCAAACAGTTATGATCTGACGTTATAGGGAAGAAACTGATGTTGATGGATTGAAGCAAACTGTTAAACTGTTAAAGATGCCCCACACTGAGTCCCTAAATCCACTTATAATAGCACCTTGAGCAGAAACGGTCTCCATGCTAACAGGCATATGCTACCATTTTGAAAAACACACTTGTTTGCCATCATGCCTTGGGTTAGAGGAGATGATTTCATCTCTTTGCATACAATAGAGATTGGTCCAAGATGTTTTTAGCCTAGCTTAGCACAGACTCTAGATGCATTCTCCTTTCTAATGCTAGTTAGCCAGCCCAATACTAGTCTACCTCCAAAGCTGTAATATTAACACATTGCACTTTATATCTGTATTTCGCTTAAATTACAAACGTGGTTTAAGTCAAACAACTCAAACAGCTTAAACCGTACACAGTACTCCTGTCTCTTTATGACTTTGCTAGCTTTGCACACCTTGTTAGCAGACTCTGGAAAAAAAACAACAGCTGTGACTTATGGTAGCATTGGTTACTAGCTTCCGAGTTAACAAGATACATGTGAGTAAGACAATTTTAGAGCTGTTTAAAACCATATTTGTCTCTCTCACCCTTTTATTTGTTGGATTAAACTAGCCTAAGACTAAGCTAGTTGTTTCCTCTGCGACCAGTGCTAAGCTAGGCTAAATATCCTCTGAACCACGCAGCTTCTAGTAAGACAGTCAACATGTATTTCTTAGGAAATTGGCTCATTATTTCACTTACCTGTTTTAATGTGACCATTAAAACATTGTAGCATAACCTTACACTGTGTGTTACGAATGTATGTAGCTCATTTTACTTTTTATATATATATATATATATTCTCTCTCAAGATATCAGGTGTATATGTGTTGGTTTATTTTCAGAACACTTTCCAACTAGCCCACCATCTTCATTTGTTAAGGAAACAAGGACAGTATCTCATTCAGCTCAAAAGAGTAGGTTTAATGTGTGTACTTGGCACATTATTCAAAGTTTATAGCTGCTATTAGTTGCTTTTGGATTCACCTTTTTCAGCTCGGTTTGCTTTAATGGATGCTGATGCCATTCATCTTTTGCTTTATATTCATGTTCTTTCCCAACTGTAAACAACTACTTAGCCTAAATTGAAAACGATAAATTTTGAGCGTTCGGATGTTTGAAAGTTTTCTTTCCTCTTTCTATTTCTGCAGGGCCTACATGAGTGTGAAAGAGCTAAAGGAGGAGCTACACCTGAGCGGCACTGACACACTCAATGTTTTCTTTGCCAGCAACTCAGTGCGTGAAGAGCTGGCAGGAGCTGCAACTTGGCCGTGGGCAAAGGAGGCTCTTACCCACCAAGGTTAGCAGATTTACATGAAGCTACAGCATATTACTCATACACCTCTTTGTTGCTTCTGTCTCCACTGTCTGTGTAACATTTTCTAATTTTTACTCTTCCCTTTCTAATTTCCTCCTTGTCTGTTTTTCATCCTGTGTCTCTTTTTTTTCTTTTCATCCAAACCTTCTCCTCTGTCTTTGCCCTCCATCCTTTGTTGTCTGCTTTGGCGGTATCCAAATGAGATGGGGAGAGCATTTGAAGCTGGCAGAGATTCTCCCCGGCACATTGCCTCTTTCCTCTTCCAATCATTACTTCCCCCTTTCACTGGAGAAGACTAATCAACCCAACAACAGCCAAACAAACAAATGGCAGTGTGGGCTCTGCACCACTGTTGCCACCCATGCCCACTTGACAGCTGTTCTTTATTTATGTGGGCTATGCACTTTTCTCCTTGTGCCAGTACAAAGCAGTGAGTGGACTCAAAAGTAGGAGACACATGGGGTAGACGTACCTCCAGAGGAAGCATTTATCTTTTAAAGAATCTTTTATCTTGCTGAAAGAGTTCACATGTCCTCACGACTAAACAAACTGTGATTTGTTGTGTATGATCAACAGAAACATCTTCATTGTACTGCATTGGATCACACAAGTGGCCCTATTACATTATAACATTCAACAGAGCAGCAAATTCAACAGTGAAAGTTTTATCTTGTTTCATCCACCATAGACGAACAAACAAATTTACAACTGACAATTATTTGATTTGTGCTGATATTAGTAATTCATATTCATATTTTAAGTACATTTTACACTGTATTTTCTGCTTATCTTTAGTTCTCATGGGAAGGAATTTAATACTTATACATAACTGATTGATTCAATGAAAATAATTGTTAGCTGTAGCCTAATAAGCAAAACCCAGGTGAAGGTTTATGTCCACAATACACATGCCAAATTAGCGAGCACAAATTAATTTCAGCCGTCTGCCAAGGACATTTAGTTTGAAAAAAAAAAAAAAAAAAATTCATGAAATAATACTTGAAAATGCTTACACAGCTTAATCAAAGCTAAACAGCTGCACTCTTACTTTTGACCTCCGTGTCTGTTTTTAAAATTACTTTCTATGCAGATGTCTCCTTGAAACGTTGGCGTTTTCTGACTGCTTTAATGGAAAAGAGGAGAAGCAGCTCTTTGCCAAACCATGTTAGTTTAATGTTAATGTATTTACGCACGCCATCACTGGAGGAACTGGACATCTCAGGCAGAGGCATCATTGGTTTTGTTGCGTCCAGCAGAGGGAGGGACCCTGGCCTAAGGCTGCCAGAGCGTTTGTCCTGAAGAGCTATTGTTCCATTTTGGCAAAAAACAACATCTTGAGTTGTGTTTCTTCAGAATGAAAAATAACTAATCATCATATAATTTAATATGTCATTGTTCTGTGGATTTATGGGCTATTAATTTATGTAAACACAGAGTTTTACTTTAAGACTACCAGTTATATTGTCCGAGTAGATTTTATATTTTCAAATTAAAGTGCTGATTTCAGTTCACTAGTGAATGTCTCCCACATGACATTTGTTTCCGTTCCTCAGCATCTGTGCCTGTTTAAAAACAAGTTAGTGGATGACAGGTCTACTCTGGAAGCCCTGTTGTTTAGTGTCTCGATATTTAATGTCTTCATTATTCAATGTCTTCGCCACTGAACGCACTGGTTCTAATTAGAAAACCAATAACTGTCATGTCTGTTCCTGATTCTGTGATTATCAGCGTGCTGCAGAAAACCTGTATCGCCACTAAAAGGCCATTTTTTTGTTGGCATTCACCATCGCCCACAAACCAGAGCTGATTTCAAAATTGCTTTTTATTCAGTCTTTAATTTTCTAATTAAAGTTGTATTTTTTTATTGTACAAAATGTACAAAATGAATTTTTTTTATTTTATTTATTGTTATTTTTTTATAGGGTGAGGGCAGTTAACTGGTTCACCTGCTGAAGGACAGTTTTCCAAATCATTACACCCTGTTAGAGTGGTACAACCAAAGAAGGAGACACTGTACTAAGTGTTATTGAAAGGAAGAGCAAGTTTACCTTTGCCTAATGTTACAAACACTCACTTTATCTCACTTTGCAGCTCCGAGGTATATAGTTACTGTCTAACGTTACACTGACAAAACAAACCAAACAACACAGTAACAATAACATATCAATGTTTCTTCTTGCTGCCAGGTGGGATGGTGCTGAACCCAGCCTACTTTGGCACAATGGGCCACCACAACACCATGATCCATGAGATGGGACACATCTTTGGCCTGTATCATGTCTTCAAAGGCGTGAGTGAGCGGGACTCCTGCGATGACCCATGTCAGGTACGACTATTTAAAATCTTTTTTCCTCACAGGAAGCTTTATTTACTGAACAGAAAAGTAGAACCTGCTGTTAATTGCTCTCTTTTATCGATCGTAACGTCTCAAATGTAACTTTTATAAGTGTCTTTGTCAGGCCAGTATATACATGCAGTATAAATACAAAAGATGAGTGGGAGTTGTCTGTGTACTTCTTCGTCTGTTCGTCTGTAAAACGTAGACATGCCTACCTGGATAGAGCTTTTCACTCTTCTTCTGTGTTCATTTGTCTGTCCTTTCAGGAGACCACCCCGTCCATGGAGACAGGAGACCTATGTGCCGACACCGCCCCGACACCCAAATCTAAAGCCTGCCGCGACCCTGGAGCTGTGAACGATACCTGTGGAGTCACCACGTACCAGGACACACCTTATAGCAACTACATGAGTTACACAGGTGCAGTGGATGAACATTCTCAACTCATTAACGGCAGACGTAACATGTTGAAAAATAATTTCTGGGGCACAGAAGAAGCCAATTACATGGTCTTGTAGAATGTATACTGCAGATTATTAGAATAGTGATAATAGTATATAAGTATTTATAAGTATTTTAACTCTTGACACACAAATCCAAAGCAACTTATTCACTAGTTCAGACAAATGGTTTGTTTCTAAAGCACATTTCTTACACGAAGGCTGTTGAAACTGCTTTAAATTAATGGATTCATTCACGCATTGAAATATAAAAATAACTTGCAATACTTTTTGTATTTGTTTTGTGACGTCTACATTTATTTCTACAATCGGCTCCTTTTAGCAACAATTAGCTAACATCTCAGCATTATAATGTACTTACCATTAAAAGAATGATCATCATATAATAATGGAAATAGTTTTTCCCACAAAACAGTGTTGAATTCAATTATTTCAGATATGAATGTATCCACATACTGTTGTCATTCTTTCAACCAGGACAATTAGGGAATAGCTTATTTTCATATCTGAATGTAGCTGCATTTCTATTCAAAATAACTCTTGAACTGTCAGACCTGAATGTTGCCTGATGTACGGATCTTTACTGTCTCACCTCCTTATTTCTAACCATGCGATTAGTGCTTGATTTAGATGAACACTAGTGCTTGAACCTGATCTGTGATGATTAACACGTTTCAGATGACAACTGCACAAACCATTTCACTCCCAACCAAGTGGCTCGGATGCACTGTTATCTCGACTTGGTCTACCAGAAGTGGCTAATGGACCGTCAACCCGCCCCCATCCCTCTGGCCCCCATCGTAACTGACCAGAGCCCAGATTCTGTCTCTATCTACTGGCTGCCACCCATGAGAGGACCACTTTATCAAAGGTATCCTTGATCTTAGTTATTTATCTGTTCAAGGAATACAAACCGAGTTTTATCTGTTGTCTGCACCTGCCTCCTCATTAACTATCGACCAAGATGATGATGATTATTTGCTCCTATGGCTGCTTTAATGGTTGTTCTCATGAGCAAGACGGGGATACATGTATCTGAAGCAACAATTAGACTCCTGCAGTTCACGATTAACAAATGATTGCAGTTGCAGTGAGTGACAACATTGCCAGAAACATGTTGCCCTTCTGTTTCTGCTTCCTATTGTCGTAGCTCCTCACTCCATGTGTCTGCCGTCAACTGCGGAGACTGTGAGAAAGATGGCGTTTTCCACCAGTACGCCCACGAGGCCACCTCTCCTCGCATCTGTGACACATCAGGCTACTGGACACCGGAGGAGGCAGTTGGTCAGTCGAAAAAATGCTGTGTGTGTGTGTGTGTGTGTGTGTTTGTGCATATACGTACTGTGTGCCCCCCGCCTTCTTCACATCAGTGTGAATATAAACTGAAGTGAATATGCGAGACACTGTTGGAGATGCTCGTAAAGCCGCAGCTAAATTATCAACACTTTTAGTTAGATCTTCACTAGTGGAATTTAGTCACATAAATAAACAAAAATCTGTGGTGAGGAGGCAAATTGTTGTTTTTACTCATCTTTCCTCCCTAAAATCTACAGTTGACTCTGTTGTTTTCTTCCCCTGATACATTCCTGCCTTGTCAATAATTATTGACAAGGCAGGAATGTGGCGGTTTCAGGTTGGAGTTTGTGTCCTTGAGTTCTGCTTCTGTCTCTTGTTTCCACAGAGCAGATCAACATCCCCCCCAACCCCTCCTCCTCCTCCAAATACAAACACACACACAAACACACTCTCTCACACAACCTCACACACACACACACACACACACACACACGTCTCTTCCCTGTAAATTTCAGGTGCGTGCAAGGCTAATGGCTCCTGGAAGAGGAAAAAGCAGAAAATCATTAAATGATAATTGCCCTCAGCTACAGACCTCTTTCTGTCTCTGCCTGGTTGAGCCAAAGCGAGAACAAGGATTATTAGGCAATGTGTCTACTCTGGGTAATGTTTGGGTGCTGTTCAAACACTGAACCTCGGTCATAAACAAAAATGCCAAAAAAAAAAGTGTATCCTGTAGTACTGTACTTTGAAACATTACACTTCATCTTTACGCGTATGGTCCTTGTTTTTCCAATCAAAATGTCTGGAGAAGCCCAGTTTCCTCTGACATGACATGTTGGGTGAGGGGAGAGAAAGAAAAAAAAAGAAAAAGAAAAAGGAAGCAAACATAAAAGCAAGGAGAAAGAAAGAAGAAAAGACGGAAAGATAAATACACATAGAAAGAACAAATGAATGTACAAACACAGCAACACTTTCCTTTTTCTTCAATGGAAACTCTACCCAAATATGTGGAAATCCTCCGCTGGAATTTATGCTTTGAAAACCAGCGGCGAGGAGGAACAGGGGGGATTACGGCTTCCTCTCTTTCGCTGCGGGATCATAATGATGATAAAGAGTCAATTACAGTCTTACTCTAAACAGTGGTATGCACATAGCTGAGGAGACAGCCAGTCTGCTGGCTTCCCTGGATCCCTTTTCACTCTTTCCCACTTCTGAAGACACTGATGCACGGGGTCACTTTGTCAGCCAGCGGAGATGGGCAATATCGCCTTCAGCGGGGAACGGGAGAGGGGAAATTGGACAAATTAAATGTGGATATCATAGCTGGCAACACAAAACATAAGTTTAATGGCAAAACACTGTTGGCTAGAATAGTTGGCAAAGTCGTCCGTGTACATCTCTTCAAAATATTGCTTGTGCCAACATTGACTGGTTTGAGTCAGTTTTCAGACTGAGGGAAAACAGGAGTCTGCGCTCCTGTTGAGAGGGATTAAATTGGTTTATGTGCTGTATCAAGCAGTAATGTGGGTTATAATTTAAAAATTAGAACATTTAAAGAAGAAGGCTTTTAAAGGTAAATTGTGTTGTTCATTGTTCTGCAGTTTGCAGAGTGCAGACGGAGGGGATGAAAGGTAGCAAAGTCCATACCTGCATGAAAATCTAGTATCATATTTCTAAGCTGATTGATGGATGAAAGATGGAAATGTATAATACCTGTGCAGGAAATGAGATGTGGCTGCAGCAGAAGTATGAATCTATTATCTATCTATCTATAACTCTTATTCAGCACCTTTTTTTTCATAAAAGCATTAAAATGCAACAGAAAGTAACTTAATACTCTGTGGTTTCTAAGGATAAAGCAAAGACTCCACTGGAAATTTTTCATGAATAAAAGTTACATGAATACATTTTTATCCCCCCCACATGGACAATTGGTGCAAATATAGGAAGCTTAAATAAAATGGCTACAGTTTATAGATCTGGTTCATTTATTTAGAGGCCACTCTCGCCTGGTCTTCTTTGTCTTTGTTACAGTTTGGTGATCCTCCCCACACGGCGATCGCAGTGGGTGTGAAATATGTAACACCTCGTCAACGTACTGATTTTATTTGACTCTCACCTTGGACACAGCTGATAAAAACACTCTCTTAATGTGATTCCGTTGCGCTACTCACTAACACTGTAACAATTAACAACTAATTTTGCCTGGTGTAATGGTGTTAAAGCTGTTTTTGAACGTGGGCCATGCTTTAAGTAAGGGCCCACGACTCGTAACTTTCTCAACTGGAACATTCTGCTCGCTGTTTTACGAATGAGAATGAGTTTGCTGGTAGTTGTTAACAGTAATACTAGGAATTTTGTTCGTTTATTTGTCAGTCACTACTAAATAGAAGTGTAGACATGCGGCAAAAAAAACACCCCAAGATACAATTTATTAAGACAAAAACCCAGCTGATCGGCTTCATCAGGACTGTGTGGGTGTGGTTTGATCAAAAGTCAGTGGCGTCTCCCTTTACATTCAAATATTGATAAGTGTTGGCCAGTGCAGAGATATATATGTCAGTTTTTTACCCTTTATTTTTTAAACCTTTATTAGAGTAGTGGTGAGAGAGAGGCAGGAAAGCTGGGGGTGAGAGAGAGAAGGGATGACATGCAGCAAAGGGCCGTGCGTTGGATTGTAATTGTTTACGGTAACGAAGCTGGTCTCAAAAATAACTTTTAATAGCCTTCAATAGGTCAGAGTAAAACCAGTCATGTGATACGTGATAAATATTTTGACAAATGTACTCACAGATTTGTCCACATCTGAAACAAACTTTACTGATGGACTGCCTCACACAGCTTCTACCTCTCACCTGCTCAGTTCAGCAGCCGGCCTCTGTTTACCTTGCACAAATTCCCACATGTGGAAAAAAACATGTACAAACACACACGGTGCAAATGACAGACGGTGCTTCAGACCAAGCCAATAGCCCAGTGGTCCACTTGGAAAGTGGTCTGAGACTACTTTCCAAGACTTTTGGACCCCGCTGTATGTGTGTGTGTGTATGTATGTGTTAATGGGCAAAGGAGATTCTTTACAGGGAAAGTTCTTTTCCTGAAGCTTGAAAGTGATTCATGCCCTTTTATTTTCAGCGCTGTCCTGTTTGCCAGTAACACAGGTTTTCACTCATGTCTTAAAGTCCAGCCGTCAATGTAGACAGAGACTGTGTTTGGATTCAGCCAAATAAATCTTTTAAAGGGGATGGGAGGAGCTCATGACCATCATTTGGACCTGATTAAATCTCATCCCAACTCCACCTGCTGATACTCATATACAGGCTTCCTTCCATGTTGCACCTAGTTTGTGCCTATGGTCTCCAAAATTGCCAATTTTTTTTCTTGCATTTGCATCTGCACTCTACAAGTAGACAGAGCCCAAAGACATTATTCTACACTGCAAATAGTTGGACTAGTTTAGTTGGACAGTCCAACTACAGTTCTTTACTGCTGGATAAATAGTACACCCATTGGACGGATTAGGATTTAAAGGCTTTGCTGAACATAACAACAGTAGTCGTTAAACGAGGCTGTTAACTGAACTGGTTTTCTTCTCTGTTTTGTAAAAGCTTCTGGCAGGTCACCACAGTTCATTATCATGGTTATGGCTGAATCAGTATTATGAGTGTTTATGATTGATGGTAGTAATTATTTGTGTCCCATGCCTGAGGTTTATGGAATGAATGTGGTAATTGGGAGCCCTCATTGCAATGCATTAAATCAAACATGCATCTGTCTGTGATGTCACCTAACGCCAGGCCCACCTGACGTGGAGCAGCCCTGTGATCCCAGTCTCCAGGCGTGGAGTCCTGAGCTCAGCCTTTACGACACTAATGTGACATCACCTTGCCCCGACACGGAGGGCTGCACCCTGACTCTGAGATTCCTTCACCCCATTGTCCCGCATGCACTCACCCTCTGGGTCACCTACATCTCTTCCAGTAAGTCTCAGTCCATAATGATAATCACAGTGACACAACATTATTTCTCACAGCACATCAAAAACAGAAGTGTTAATTATACTTGGAGTATAATTTACACTTTTTTCCAACGATTTATAATATTTCAGATGTATTCCCTCTGTTTGTTATGTCAGCCATGTCAGGTCGTATAACTAAGTTTTGGTATTGTTTCATAGCTAGCGTTAGCATTAACAGCTGTTAATTTACCAGTCTAGAAGAAACGTTGTGTGTTCATTCCTTTACTCAGCAAGTAGCTGTCTCCAGCTATGGAAAGCAACGCCAATGTTAACTCTCGTCTCTATCACGTCTTTTTTTCTGTTGAAGTTAGCATGCTAACCAGCTAGCCCCAGCCCGTCTCGTCACTTTTCGATAGCGACTCACTGTAGCCTCCGATCTGCACTGAAGACGAAACTTCTGGTGAAATGTCGGAAGACTGGAAGTTGAAACAGCTAAGCTACGCATAGACAGAAACAACGTAAATTCTTTTCACCCAAGAGCTTCCCTTTGAAAACAGCTGCAGAAATCAATGTAGCTAGTGCCTCAAAGTCCAGACGTTTAAAGCTGTTCAGTTGGCAAGTGTTAAGCTCACAGCTCTGGGTTATCCCACTGTACTATAGACAGGACTCCTGTCAGAGCCACAAAGTCAGATCCTTATCTTATCCAGCCACAAGTTAACAGATACAGATGGATTTTTCCAGCAAATGTAAGAATTTTAAGCTTTGTGACTGGATGTTTCTCTCAAAAACCATTATGGGTATCATTTCAAAAGCAGTTAGTCGCAAGCAACCAAAAAAGACAGACAAAAGACAGGAGCTTGTTACAAATACTGATGCATAAATTTGTGCTTACACAAAACCAGATTGGACATACCAATCCTCTGGCCACAACTGAAGCAATGTCTAATTCATGGCCCTGGTTCTGTTGCAGACACTTCCCGTATATCCAGGCGTTCTCCCACATTTCTGTTATTTTTTTGATTGAGATGGATCTGCCCTCAATATGTCTAACTGCTCTTTGTGCTTTTACAGTCTTTACCACACCACACAGAAGCTCCACACCTGACTTAGATTTCTGAGGAATAACATTTTTAAAGGGTATTTTGAGCCTCAGTGTCAGACAATATATCATTGGGATCCACATATATCCATTAAGCTATGAAACACAGGTGAGCATGCAGATGGTTTTTTTTGACATCAGACTGAAGCTGTGGTGTAGAAATTTAAAGACATGTTTTTTTCTTCTCTTAGCTCGTATGAGAGAACTAAAGCAATCATTCAAGGTTCTGAAAAGAGAATCACTGTTGCCTCACAGTGAGAAGATTCTGGTTTTGAACACAACCCTGGGGCCTTTCTGGGTAGAGTTTGCATGTTCTCCCTGTGCCTGTGTGGATTCTCTCCGGATACTCCGCCTTCCTCCCACAGTGAAAAGACATAGACATTAGGTTAATTGGCAACTCTAACTGACTTTTTTGTGTTACTATACTATAACATTTTTGACATTTTTATGCATTACTATACTATGACAAATTTTTATTACATTTTTATGCCTAACTATACTTTGACATTTGTTGACATTTTTATACCTTGTTAAACTATGAAGTTGTTTGATGTACATCAAGGAACAACCATGGTAGTGCAATAGGTATGAATGAGGTTTCACATTGTCAAGGTCATTAGTTCGAACCCTGTATTGCACCTGCCTTCCTATACAATAGTTCATTATGTACCTTACAAAATTTAGATGCTTTAAGACATATTTATGCTTTACTATACTCTGACATTTTTTTGGATATTTTTATGCCTTACTACACTATGACAATTTTATGCCTTAATAGACTGTTACTTTTTTTTAAAGTTTTTATGCCTTAATATACTATGATGTTTTTTGATATTTTTATGCCTTAATATACTTTGACATTTGTTGACATTTTTATACTATGACGTTTTTTGAAATTTTTATGCCTTACTATACTATGACGTTTTTTTCACATTTTTATGCCTTACTATACTATGACATCATTTGACGTTTTCATGCCATATTATACTATGATAATTTTTAATGTCTTACTATACTATGAAGTTTTTTGACTTACAACAAAGAACAGCTATGGTAGTGCAATGGGTATGAATGATGTTTCCCATTGACCAGTTCGTGGCTTCGAACCCAGTATGACACCTCCTTTCCTGTACAATACTTTGTTAGGTATCCTACAAAATTTAGATGCTTCAAGACGTATTTATGCCTTACTATACTATGACGTTGACATTTTTAGGCCTTACTATACTTTGACATATTTTTACATATTTATGCCTTACTATACTATGATGTTTTTTTTGACATTTTTATTCCTTATTATACTTTGACAAGTTTATGCCTTACTATACTATGACGTTTTTTTGAAATTTTTATGCATTACTATACTATGACGTTTTTTGACATTTTTATGCCTTACTATACTATGACGTTTTTTGACATTTTTATGCCTTACTATACTATGACGTTTTTTTTCACATTTTTATGCCTTACTATAGTTTGACGTTTTTTGACATTTTTATCCATTACTATAGCATGACGTTTTTATGCCTTACTATACTATGACATTTTTAAAAAATTTTTATGCCTTACTATACTATGACATCGTTTGACGTTTTCATGCCATATTATACTATGATAATTTTTAATGTCTTACTATACTATGAAGTTTTTTGACATACAACAAGGAACAGCTATGGTAGTGCAATGGGTATGAATGATGTTTCCCATTGACCAGTTCGTGGCTTCGAACCCAGTATGACACCTCCTTTCCTGTACAATACTTTGTTAGGTATCCTACAAAATTTAGATGCTTCAAGACGTATTTATGCCTTACTATACTATGACGTTGACATTTTTAGGCCTTACTATACTTTGACATTTTTTTACATATTTATGCCTTACTATACTATGATGTTTTTTTTGACATTTTTATTCCTTATTATACTTTGACAAGTTTATGCCTTACTATACTATGACGTTTTTTTGAAATTTTTATGCATTACTATACTATGACGTTTGTTTGATATTTTAATGCCTTACAATAATATGACGTTTTTTGACATATGTCAAAGAGCTGCCATGGTAGTCCAATGGGTACAACTGAGGTCTCACATTGACAAGGTCATGGGTTCGAACTCCATATGGCATCTACCTTCCTATACAACAGTTTGTTATGTACCCTACAAAACTTAGATGCTTCAAGACATTTATGCGTTACTATACCATGACAATTTTATGCCTTACTATACCATGACGTTTTTATGCCTTACTATACTATGATGTTTTATTGACATTTTTATGCCTTATTATACCATGACAATGTTATACCTTACAATATTAGGAAGTTTTTTGAGCTGCTTCAAAGAGCTACCTTGGTAGCGCAATGGGTATGACAGAGGTTTCACATTGACAGGGTCGTGGGTTCGAGCCCTGTATTGTAGTAATTATAGAATGATATTTCTATGCATTAATATAGTATGACATTTTTAAGACATTTTTATGCCTTACTATACTATGACGTTTTTTGATATTTTCATGCCTTACTAGACTATGACGTTGACATTTTTATGCCTTACTATACTATGACGTTTTTTGACATTTTATGCCTCATTATACCATGACAACTTTATGCCTTACTATACTATGACGTTTTTTTTCACATTTTTATGCCTTACTATACTATGACATTTTTTGACATTTTTATGCCTTACTATACTATGACGTTTTTTGACACTTTGATGCATTACTATTGTTTGACATTTTTTTTCACATTTTTATGCCTTACTATACCATGACGTTTTTTTTCACATTTTTATGCCTTACTATACTATGACTTTTTTTTCACATTTTTATGCCTTACTATACTATGACATTTTTTGACATTTTTATGCCTTACTATACTATGATATTTTTTGACATTTTTATGCCTTACTATACTATGATATTTTTTGACATTTTTATGCCTTACTATACTATGACGTTTTTGGACATTTTAATGCTCATTGTACCATGACAACTCTATGCCTTACTATACTATGACGTTTTTTGACATTTTTATGCCTTACTATACTATGACGTTTTTTTTCAAATTTTTATGCCTTACTATACTATAACGTTTTTTGACATTTTTATCCATTACTATAGCATGACGTTTTTATGCCTTACTATACTATGACATTTTTTTACATTTTTATGACTTACTATACTATGACATTTTTATCAAATTTTTATGCCTTACTATACTATGAATTTTTTTTTACATTTTTATGCCTTACTATACTATGACGTTTTTTGACATTTTTATGCCTTACTATACGATGACATTTTTTTCACATTTTTATGCCTTACTATACTATGACGTTTTTTTTTCACATTTTTATGCCTTACTATACTATAACGTTTTTTGACATTTTTATGCATTACTATAGTTTGACGTTTTTTGACATTTTTATCCATTACTATAGCATGACGTTTTTATGCCTTACTATACTATGACATTTTTTGACATTTTTATGCCTTACTATACTATGACGTTTTTGGACATTTTAATGCCATACTAAACTGTA
>NW_019524682.1:8257-19713 GCF_002814215.2 Seriola lalandi dorsalis | reverse complement strand
CTTCAAGCATCAGAGGAAGAGAGTTTAAGAGCCGGGCCCACACATCACATGTCACAGGCTGACATGATGGGCAGCTCTCCTCTGTATCTCCTTTGTGAACATTTGTGTGTAATTTGTGATTTGGTTTGAGATGCTGGTAGTGATTGTTGGGGACTGAGCTAGGTTTCAAATTCTGATTGTGCATCACACCCTTAGAAAAAACTGTTGGACACAGGAGGAACAGGGGTGCTGCTTCTTTTGTTTTTGGGTTGGTTAGAATTACAGACATGATTGTGTTTTATATTCCGAGCATATAAAAGCAAACCAAAATATGTTTTGTATGCATCAAATGTGTCAATATCAGTCAAGTTTAGCTCAACGTCTTTGTTTTAACTCAAGTGTCAAAACTAAGTTGGTTTACAATGTGGGCAAAGAACATGTAGCTTTAATTTTAAATGTCAGCTTTGGTGGTTGTGCAATATAAGATGTGGCCAGAACTTTAGTTTAAAATGTTCAAAAAATGAATTAACACGATCAATGTGAAGGAGACGACGAGATGATGTCATTATCGAGATCTCAATCTGTTGTATTTCAGAGTTATTTACTGAAATGAGCATGCGCGCCAGCCCAGACCTGTCCTGTGTTGTAATACCACTTTGTGACACTAGACGCTGTGTGAGTCAGCGGCGCGTCAAGTCTGCTCTAAGTCCCACGAAGAAGAACGACTTCCGGCATAGCTTGAAGTTAGCATCACAGAAGCACAGGAGTGGCTGAACCTCCTAAAAGACGATATTCATCTTCATCCCGAAGAACCGCTCCCGACAAGAAACCACGTTAAACGGCAAAGAAAAGAAGCGACACGAGTAAATCTCGATGTGGTTTTCCACCGCTGGAGAAGCTCTGAGAGGAAAGAGATGCGGTTTGATGCCGAGCTCGCAACTTTCCTGTTAGCCCGGTGAGTAGCATCAATGTTAGCCTTTAGCTAAAAGTATAATCAGTGCAACGACTGACAAACCGCACCGACAAACATTTCAGGTGGTGATATTGATGTTGTTACTAGGATTGTGTCTGTTGCTCTCGGCTGTTGTACAGCTAATGACGTCAGTAACTTTAGGCTCATTTTGTAACTGATGACTGTAACGTGAGATTGTATGGGGCCAGTAGACCGAGTGAATACACGTCGATCGGTTCGCCATGTTGTAACCACTTCACATTACTGTTAGGAGATCAGTGATGATTGAAAGTGCACTAGGTCTTTACATTTTTATCAGGAGATTTCAGCATCCCTCTGTCTTTATCAGGACCTGAGCCAGTACAGATGCAATACCGCCTCCACCTGTCTCACCAACGGCAGAGAGTCCAGAGAGTGAGGAGGGTCTAGGTGAGTAACATGCTGTCATTCACTTTTAAAAGTAAGACATGTCTATACCACTGTGATTAAACAGACCCAGTGTATACATGTTCATACTGCTGATTCTGAATAATGAATATACCACTGCCTATATTGGTATGTATTTTACAGTATATCTGTATTTGTACTACTGAACTTGTTGGTTATATAGTGTGTGTGTCCATTGAATGTTATACCTCTAGTTGTTTACTCTTCATTTTCTTGCAATTACATTTCATAATACTCGTACTGTGTTTATTTTTGCATATTCATATTTATCTCAAGATGTAACCTAACATGTTTGAATGTAAAGAGCTTGTATGATTTAAACAAATTGTCCTATCACATGTTTGTCTGTATCAAGACCAGAATTCCAGTCTAATCTTCACCAATGATGGACCAGCACCTGCCTTTTCTTCTGCGTCTGGCCTCATCAACAACCACATTACAGCAACACCTTGAGGTATTATCCCTGCACATGATAGATATTGTCTATACTGTGATCTTTTGCACATCCCCTAATAAATACCTTTTGCACATCTTGCCCTTTTTTTTGTACATAGTTGTGTAGTATCGTTTTCATTGTTTTATATATTTATATTTGAGTGTTGCAATATTTTACCTTTTATTATTTCCTGTGAATGTTAATTGGATACTACACCAAGTCATGTCTTGTAAATGAAAACCTACCTGGCAATAAACCTTATCTTCTGAGTCTGCCTTTGTGATAATGTCATCACCTCTTCATAATGTTGCTATGCAGTATCCCCTTGCTTTCATAAATCTGCAAGTTTATGAAGGTTACAAGTAGACTTCAGATCCTATTTTCATTTAGTTTTGTGCTTTGCATGTGTACACAGAAGCTCTTCCTCTTCCAGTGTCTTTGTGTTGCCTCACCACTAATTTTTGTCTATACATGTGTGTATATACATATATATAAATAAAATGAATCTCCTAGAACTTCTTCACATGTACATGTATCATTTGTTCAGATTAATTCATAAAGTCTTGTTTTTATTACAGTATATGCTAAATGAGGTTTAAATGGATGATTGATACATCTTTTATGTTCTGAAGTCTTTAGACTGCTTCAAAAACATTTCATAGTGAAAAGAGCAGCTGGTTGACAGGTCCTTATTTTTCCTTTTGTGTTTTCAGAGGGATGGCAGAATCCACCTCGGGCAAGAAATGGTAAGTCTGTTAAAAGCAGTTTGTATTTTGTGTAATTGCATTTCCACACAGATCATAGGTAAACGTTTAAGATGAGTTAAAATGATATTCTGTTTACTACATTTAAGTTGTCGTCATAACGAATGCACCAGAAAACAACTTTGATGTGATAATTAATATGTCTTGAATATTACAATTAAAATACTTGGAAACTTGCTGTGTCTGATTTGTTAAGGAACTTATTGTGACGGAGTAATGACGAACTACTCAGTAACGACTGTTTCAATTCAGCGAACAAAGCTCCACAAATAGTAAACTACCAGGTAAACCACAACCATGTAAATGTAAGGTGTAAAATAGCCTGTTTAATGCTGAGAGATGTGTTTTAGTTAGCTGGCTGTAGCTGTACGTGTACCCAGGCTCAAATTAGGGTCAAAATGATTTTGAGCTTGTAAAGTGATGCTTACAAATAATTCCAATGTTTCTAGTTGTAAATCAACCTTTGTAAACCTGTAAAATAAATCTACAGGAGAAATTCAGGTTTGTGCTGTTGGTCCTCCCCTCTCTCCAGCACAGCTCCCCTCTTCTGTTCATCCACCTCCTCTGCCTGGACACATGTACCAGGACCAGAGCTTACAGGAAGAGGAAGGCGGCCTGAAGATGTTGTGGCGGAGCGGGAGCCGCTGCCTGGAGGAAAAACCCACCGGCAGCCAACGTCATACATCTGCAGCAAGTGTGGACAACCCAGAAGGATTGACACTGACCTCACTGTGATTGTTGGTGGAAAGACTGTGGAGGAGTGGAGGGAAGAGATGAAGAGAAGACAGGACTACATTTTATATCTTCAACTTTTAATTTACACTGTTTATTATTCATTATCATTATTCGCCTGATGTCTCATGATGATCTCAGTCCAGTGTTCCCTCTCTTTTAGCTCTGTGTTTGGTCTCCACCAGCTCCTGAGGGAAATCTGTCTCTTTAACTGCTAAATGCTTCGCTATGTTCAGCAGCTGCTCTCGGACTAACTGCTGAGGAGATAGTGGACAGTATATATTCTATTAAATTGTGTCTTACTCTATTATTATTATTATTCAAAAATCTCATGCCGACATGTCAGACTGGGAGGGTGGGGAGTCGCCTGTCAGGAGGACAGGGGAGGAGATTGTATAGGGGAGTTTACAAAAGAACTGGGTGTCTTTGTTAGAGACCATGCTGCCACACCAGTAGGTTGCTGGAAACCAATGTCCTTAGTTTGATATTAATTATTGTTTTTTCTTTCAAATTATGTTTACCTTCAATGAATCTTAATTTATGAGTTTATTTGACCTGGAAATTGTTAGTAAGGCAAATTGTTGTAATTTATAAACCAGAAGTAGTAAAGTTGGATCCTGCATTTAATCATGTTCTTTGTTAACAGGATAAGCAGAACCCTGGTTAATGTTTGAGATTCATTGTTTTCCTTTGGATGCATTAAGAATGTAAGATGTTTTAGTTACCATTGATTCATTATCTCTGTTGTATGCATGGCAAGGTATTTACTTTTGTTTGTTGTACTGCAGGAACCATCAATCCATCAGTTCCTTGCTGAATTTCCTGAGCAAAATAAATGGTTAAATGGCTCTTTGGGTCCATGTGTTTAATGTGCACACCAGTCACTCCCAGTGACCTGAACGGTTTGATGAGGATGAAAATGATGTGAATCATATGCTGTGGCCTTCAGTCACCAGTTCTCAGCCCAGTTTAACAACCACTGAAGCTGTTTTGGCTCAACACCTTACTACTACACTTTATCTTGGTTATTTCTTTAATTTGTCAGCTGGTCTGGTTTATTATACATCACTGAGATGCTTTACTCCTCTACATTTATTAGGCTGCCACATCATTTATAGACTCAACACTGTTCCTCAGTCATTTTGGTTGGGTTAAACTGTGCTAAACGTCTAAACCTTTTATGTTCCAACTATATATAGAGCATACCCCTTCACCTCTCCCCACCACCTGTATAAATAATAATGAAAGGTAATCTGCATACAGCAAGTGTGTGTGTGTGTGAGAGAGTGACACGCCCGCTGTATACACATACTGTATAGCCTTTAATGTTCACCCTAACTAACAGATTAGGAAACCTTACTCAAATTAATTAGATTAGATTAGATTAACTTTATTTATCCCACAACTGAATAAATTGATGAATAGCTACATACATGAATCATAAGATATTATAGTAGTTCCAGTTTTTGTTTTGATTTTGGAAAGTTTTTCCCGATCAATTTTGGGTTCGCAGGAAAACCCTATAACACCTATGAACTATGTTAATTATATACACAGTTTGTTTATTTATCTTAGCTCTTCTTAAATTGCCCGCTGCAGCCAGCATATTTATTCAGAATGTGCAACCTTTACTTTGAAGACGATCTGTTTCTGTTTCCGGCTCTCCACTTCCTTGTTCAATTATTATTATACAAGTTGTCGTCTTCATTCAGTGGGACAATAACACACGCAAAGCGTTAACAGCGTTTAGGCAGCATCTGCTAATAAAGAACGAGCTCACAAACGTCATCATACATTTACACTTAGCACAAACAGGACAATGAAATTAGGCAATACCCCTCAACCGGGCATTTTTCATTATACAACGTGAACAACTGCAGAAGAATTAAAATTCATGCACGGACCATTGTTACAGCTCCAAATTGTATCATTGTTATATTTCATCTAACCTGTTTGCTATAATTTTGCTTATAAAAGAGAGAGGGAAAATAATAAAGGAGGGTGAACAGGAAAGGAGAGAAAATCTAAAATTTAAATGTGTAACCTTGAAGTAAAATATTGTGATGAAATAAGATGTTAAAAGTGGTGCTGCTATTGTTGCATATTTGCAGGTTTATTTAGCCAGCAGCCGTCACTGCATACAGATGTTGTTTTCCTCTTGACAAAGCCTGTGAATTCAAACCGACCAATCGCAGTGAGCGTGCATGCAAATCAGAGCCGTTGCGTCACGCTCACGTTCGACAAACTACCAATGGTTGACGAGATGGGCGGGGCCCGGAGGAAAACAGCGGAGGATTCAAACTGAACATGGCTGCGGGGAAAGATGTCGATGAAAACACTCAAAATAGAAGGTAAGACCGAATTTAGACGGATATTGATGTTTTTCTTTTTTTTTTAAATGATATTTACATCGACGGAGAGTTTGCTTTACTCACAGCTAAATTTGAACTTGTAAGATTTTAAGCTGGTAAACATTTACGTTAGTGAGACTGATTGACAAGGGCTGTCACCTAACGTTAGCTAACTTAGCTGCTTAACCGTAACCGTAACAAAGCCGAAAATTAACGTTAACGTTAGGTTGGCTACAACTTGGTGGCAAGACATTGTTTTTAGTTATTTAAACGTTTATTTCTGAAACAAGTTGAGCGTTAGTACCGTTAGCGGGGGGAGATATTGATTTGGCATACACATATGCTAACAACACATTAGCTAAATAAAATGTAGCAAGTTTAGGTTAATGGTGCAGGTTGAGGTGAGGTTGTAGTTTATCATGGGGGTGTCACAGTATCCCCCAGTGTCTACACAGAAGTGGAAGGAGATAAGGGTAATATATTGTAATATAATGACGTCCATAACAGCACCATTTTTGAACAATGGGTTCAACTATTATCATAAAACTCCAAAATTATGTGTTGAATTGTATTGTGTTAAACTGATTTGATGCAGACAAACTGTGAGACCTATGACTTTGTTAAGGACAAAGAGAAATCTCAAGCAAGCACACAATAAACATATTGACTTAACACTCAAAGGACCAGGAGGATGAATTGATAAAGACATTGATTTTATGCAGATTCAAATTCTGCCATCGCTCTGTACAATGATTCTCCTCAGTGTAGGGACTGCCTGGATAACAGTGCAGACATGCTCTGTCTTCCTTTTCATTTATCACATTATCACATCTGTTACATATCAGATTAATCTGATCTTTTAAGGTTTATACAGCTTTATATATACAGTGACTTGTACTAATGGACAGTGAATTATAGTATATTATATTACCACAATTGTAGTGTATATCCAGCGCATAGTATAGTTATATCATTATCATAAGTCTCAATTTTTTAGGCTTGGATTAATAAAGAACACTATTGATCTATCTATTCTTAATTACTGACCTCCACCAGTAGTTAAAGCATACACGGATCCTTCAAGCAGCACTTCTCAGCCTGTGGTTCTCACCTAATCATAACTTGCCTATGATCTTCTCTCACATACAAAGAGGTAACTACATCTACAATATGTCTAATTCCCTCCCACCCCAGAGGTACAGTGTGTAGTATGGTGATCAATCGTGAGGAATCCCCGGGGGGCTCTCGTGCCGGCCGACCACCAGTCATCTTCAATCCAGACTTTTTTGTGGAGAAACTCCGCCATGAGTGCCCGGACGTTTTCCTGGAGCTGGTGCTTAGTAACATTACTCGCCTGATTGATCTTCCTGGGACAGAGTTTTCCCAGCTCCTCGGTGAGGAGGGCCCTAAGACCCCGACAGGTGGAAATGGAGGCTTCTTTCGTTCTTTCAACTTCCTCAAACGCAAAGGTAAGAGGTCAGCAAGGTGACATATAGAAATTATCATTAGCCTTAACTGCCACAATTAATATGGTTCTGTTTTTGTATATACATTAATATTTGCAGCATTTGGCGGAACAGAGCATCATTAACGTCCGTAAATCCACAGCGGGTTAATGTATGACAAACATATGACATCCAACTGATATCCAGTTGTAAACTAGTAATTGTTTGTATGATCTACAAATAAAAAAAATAAAATAAAGGCTAGTCACTGTGACAAGCAAGTAAAAGACAGTTTGCCTTTTTGTGAGAGCCGTCAAGTCCTTTTCATTCTTTCAATTCTTTTTTTGCCATATTGCTCGCATTCCTGCTTACTCCACTGTCTGTATTCGCAGATTCTTGTGTAGCCTGTTTATTCATCTCAAGTACCAATGTGTTTTTTCATGTGGTGGATGAGATCTCATCAGACTTGGTCTTTAGCATTGTCTGTTTTTAGCCTGTGCTGCTGCGTCTGTGTTTGTGATGAGACTGTCCTACTGTAACGAGCGCGCAGCAGAGTCTCCCTGATGGGTGTTTCAGCAACTATTAAAATTATCACTCACTCTCATCTCTCCTGCTACATTCACAGATAAAGACGTTGTGTTTGGAACCCCACTGACAGAAAGCTGCATCGCCCAGATCTACCAGCTCATTGAGTACCTCAGCAAAAGTAAGTGGTCCAAATAAGATCCTCTGATTCTTTAATCACAGCTACTTTTGCAAAACTTACCGCACTGCCGTTCAAATCTAACAGCAGCACCTTCCTGCTGGTGTTGAAAAGAAACGAACAACAATGAGCAGCATCGGTCCACTATCACAGATCAGTGTGGATAGCAGGGGCAGTGTGTGGAATAGCATGTTTTCTTTGTTGTCCTAATTAATGAAAATAAACAATAAACAAATTCCAAGAATGAGTGAGCACAAAAATAAATTGACTCAACTGATTCACCTGAAGCTTGAAGTTTTACTTTCTGATCCCCACCTGCTCTTACGTTCTCAGATCTGCATGTGGAGGGTCTGTTCCGAGTGCCGGGGAACAGTGTTCGGCAGCAGGCCCTGAAGGAGCTCCTGAACAGCGGAGGTGATGTCGACCTGGAGTCTGGAGACTTTCACCCCAATGACGTGGCCACGCTGCTCAAGACTTTCCTGGGAGAGCTGCCCGAGCCCTTGCTCACACACAGACACTTCCACGCACACCTAAAGATAGCTGGTAGGAATGCACATACACATTATGTAATACTAGATGTCAAATATGCAGAAATTTGAATCTTTTTAAGTGCAAAAGGATGTTTTAAAGGTTTATGTCGCTGAGATATGGCTAACAGGCTGGAATACTTTAGATTTTAGTAAATCCATTCATGACTTTAATCCATTCATGACTTTACTTCCTCCTTCGTCACCTCTCTCCCAGATATGACTCTGTTTGACGATCAAGGCAACAAGACTGCGATACCCAACAAAGAGCGTCAAATCGAGGCGCTGCAGCTCCTCTTCCTGCTGCTACCGCAGGCTAACCGCTCACTGCTCAAACTGCTGCTGGACCTGCTCTACCACACTGCCAAGCAGCAGGACAAGAACAAGATGTCCGCCTTCAACCTGGCCCTCATGTTTGCCCCGCATGTCCTGTGGCCCAGACATGTAAGATTTGCACTTTTTAACAGGAGTTTACCACAGCTAGTCATCCACCTTTTAAATTTAATTGCATTTGATCTCTTTAAACCGCCAGAAAGTACTGTCAGTTACACATTACACATTACACTACTTGTAGCATATGAAAGACTGCGACTGGGCGTTGATGAAACTTACTTCAAGTGAGATTATTTTTGATCTTTCTGTCACATAGTGGTCAAAAAACTCTTTATGTGGTGAGTTGTTTCTCTGACTTCTTTTCTGTCCTGCTCCAGATGACAGCTGGTGACCTAAAGGACAACCTGAAGAAACTCAACAACAGCATGGCATTCCTCATCAAACACTCACAGAAACTCTTCAGGGTGATTATTGACCACACACACACACACACACACACACACACACACACACGACCATTCAAATGATTTAAAAAAAAAAAAAAAAAAGGGATGTAGGTTATTTATCCAGTATGCACTAAATCTGGAAACACTCTAAGAACCACACACAGAAACAAATTTGGCCTCACAAATATAGTATGTGACTGTTTTAATGGATAAACTGTGAACGAATAACATGTGTTGTTGTTCTTCAGGCTCCAGTCTACCTGCGGGAATACGCCCGCGTGCACTTTACTGGGACCAAGGTTCTTCAGACCAAGGTTAGTGGATTCTGTGGAAAATATATAATAAATCATTAAATAAGATGCTATCAGAGCAGAGGCGTCAATCTCCATCTTCCAGAAAACTCGTCTCGTCTGAGAGCACCTCCTCTCCTAACACGCCTAACTACCACTTACTATGAACTTTCAGTGCACTTCCTTTACTTGATCTCTTTGCACTTAATAAATAGATGTAGTACTTACACCAAGGTCTCCTACTGCACTGAAGCTTTAGTGATGTCCCTCACTTGTAAGTGGCTAAGGATAAAAAGCGTCTACCAAATGAGTAAATGTAATGTAAAATAAAAATATATACATACATCTAATAAACAATAGTCTGCACACTTCACCCAACAACCCTTTGCTTATCAGTTTGTCCTCATTCCCCTCCTTTAAAAAAAAATAATACACACAATATGTTCATTACCTTTCCTTCCTCTGCTCACAGTCAAATCCAGTTTTTAAAGAAGATAATCTTGCATTAGAAATGCCAAATGTAGTGAACTGAGAAGTAGATTAATGCCCCAAAAATGTTTTTTTTTTAAAGAAGAGTAATAATACCTAACATTGATGATGGTGGCGATTAACAGCCTGACTTGCTCTGTTCGCTCTCTCAGGACGATCTGGAGCTGCTGGCGGCGAGCAGCTCTCCTGCTCAGCGGACTGTGTTGCCCCTAAAGAGGACGGCCGTTCTGGGCCCCGGCTCTCAGGAGCAGTGCCAGTCACCAGCTCAACAGTACACAGAAGAGGCCCTGAAGGAGCTCTTCAGACACGTCCACCACAACATGCCAGACTCCGCCAAGAAGAAGAAACTCGTCCGACAGGTTCACTTCAGGGTTTTCTTACTGTCCTAGAGCTCGGCCGGTTGAGCTGAAAACATAAAGCTTCTTCTGCTTCTCCTCTGCAGCTCCCTTTGTGTGTTAAATATCTAACGATCTAAACTATACATGGGCTTTTTTTTCCCTGTGTGCAGTTGGTCAAACAGACGACCTCAGGTACGCCTACCAACGAGCACCGCCAGGGCCCCCCAGCTCCCAGCAAGAAACACCCCCGTTCACGGTCCTTTGGCGGCCTCATCAAGGTATGGAGCTCCATAATGTGGAAAGTCACAAGTCAAAGAAACCAGTTCAAAAGTGGCATCAAATATAATAATATATAAGTTAAATTACTTGTCAAATTAAAATAAACATTCGGTTCCATATTTTCTCCGCTGACCTGATCTTTTATGATTTGTGCTTTCACACCTGGCGACAGCGCAAAGCTCGTGGGGAGCAGCTGACAGCGGAGCGCCGGGTCAGACACATCTCCCCTGACGCTGTGACCGGAGCCAGAAGAAAACCTGGAAAAGAGAACGTCATCCTTCAAGGGGTATCACTCTTAGATTGAGAAAATCTAATGCACTTAATATCTTTTGTTTTACACACTCCACACTCAAAGCAATTCTGTCCTGCTATCAAAAATAACAGCATTATTTTGTTGTGTTTGTTGCGTGTGTGCAGGTGAACAGCCCATTAACTGGTCCTGTGATGGGGAAGGCCGGGCTGGTAGTCAAAAATCCAGACTTCACTTTTACTGACGGCAAAGCTCTGAGGATTTCCAAGGTACGACACAGTTTTACCTCCGTTCTTCTTCTCTTGACATCGGAAAAATCACTTTTTTTTTTTTGTGCTGCATTTTAATTACTTTTGAATATTCACTATATCCAAATAAAGTACGACTTGAAAACAGAATCCACAGTGACATCACAAGTAGATTTGGTAACCTACATTTTTCCTCTTCTCTTTTGTTTGACATGAGCTTCTTAACTCCCTTAGTCCACATGGCAAAACAAAGTGAACTACAATAGAAGAGGACAAACTCATGATCTATAAAAGTGTCCTAAACACACCAGGGTTCGCTTGGTTCTAATTTGTAATCTTAATTTGCTAATTTGTTTATATTTTTTGGTGACTTTATAGGTCACATGACACTATGGTTGACTGTCACCGCTGTCGGCGTTCAGATGTAACTGGGAAACTCTTCCATCC
>NW_019524682.1:6059-8219 GCF_002814215.2 Seriola lalandi dorsalis | reverse complement strand
CCCCCTCCATAATCTCTCAGCAGGACTCTCCCTCTGTGTCCAGGATGTGTTTCTCTCCTGCTCAGGAGATCTCAGTGTAAAACCCGACACGTCAGACTGGATTTGGGCAGTATTAATATTATTAATCCTCATGTTTATCATTGTGTTTTCATTGTAGTGAGTCTGTTATAACTGTGACTAATGTAAAGCAGCTTTAGCTTCAGCCAGAGGAGCCAAACCAAAATCAGGAACTCTCTGTCCTCGCTGAGTTTTTACAAACTGATGCCAACAGTTGAATAAAATCCTCCATTGCAGCTTTTATGTTAGATGACTTAACATGAGCACGAATAATATAAAGGAAATCAGACTCATTTCCAATGGGTATACGTTATCTAAAGTTTCCAAAATCCCAGTGATGTTTTTACTATGTGCAACTTGGTTTGTTAGTGATTCTGATCTGATTGATTGAAGCAAAAATCAACAACATTAAATCAAAGGGTCCACAGGCTTTTACTTCTCTAAGAATATGGTGATGTTTGTAAAGTTATTTTATTTTAATTCTAGACCACACAGTGACTCCACTGTGTTTGTGTGCAGTCACTGCAGTTGTTAAGGTACTTTGGGAGTCAGTCCGAGGGATTTATAGGCAAATGACACATTATATTTATTCATTTTTGATTGTTTTATTTTGGAAATCAGATGTGATGAGAGTGGATGTAGAGCTGAGCGATATGACCAATTATGAGAATCACAGTATTATGGATTTTGACAAGTGAAAAATTAACATATTTACAATCACACGTTCGCATTATATGATCTGCTACAAGCACATGTTGTAAAGCTACTCACACAAGCATTAATACTCATGGTGTGGCGTGGCGCTCTGTTGTTGGGGACGATCGCTCAGCTCTGCCTGACTTTGCTTTGGTTTGGCTTCACCGGCTCAGAGCTGCGTGTGTTCAGTTATCACTTGAACCTTATTTTATTGGCTACTGTATCAGAGTCTTTGACCACTAGCTATCTGAGCTTACAGTCTGCTGTAGTGTGTAGAATATGTTTACATGTTGTACCGTGAGTGTGTGAGTGTGTGTGTGTGTGTGTTTAAAGTTTTTAGAGTTTGTTCTCATTGGGAACTGTGATGTGGGATAAATTCTAACTCTTTTGGGTGAAAACTTCTTGGTGTTTTGCTGCTGATCCAGAATCAGTGAGCAAATGACTCATCCTGATGTGAAATACAGGATTTAATTAATGATCATTTTTACTGCTCTCTTTATGAAACCAGTGACTGTTTGTGAATCTATGGAATATGAAATGTGACATTACCATTTTTTTTTTTTTTTTACTTCAGCTGGTGATGGAGGTTTCATTCGTCTTAAACAAAAGTGGCTGAGAGATTTGTTATGTTGGTGGTTTCAATGAAAGTTTAAAGGGTGTTTTTGTAAGTATTTACTCTGATGGAAATGAGCAGTAATCTGTTACAGAGAGGTCCTCTCTTCTTAACGTGTGTGTGTGTGTGTGTGTGTGTGTGTGTGTGTGTGTGTGTGTGTGTGTGTGTGTGTGTATCTAAGGGGAAATGTGTTAAGAAGAGGCCATGCTCTTGTTGAGGCACGAGTCAGTAAAATAGCACAGGAGACGGTTTTGAACACATCATATACTAACAGCCTGTTACAGCTATTAATGTTGGATTTTAGCGTCTGTCATCCTGAACTATGTAAACGACAGTGGCAGGATTTTATTTCGGATTATGTGTGATTAAGGGGGCATTAAGTAATTAAAGTAGTAAATTAAACCTCAGAGAGACTGTGCTGAATATAAACATGTTTCTCCACAAAATAAGCTTCTTCAGTGCATCTCTGAAATCTGTTGCTTAATTAATTACAGTAAACATCTACAAAACTGTGATTCAAATACATAAACACCTCACAAAGAATAAGTAAACCAATGCAGTTTCCTATAATTCACACAGGTGCATTGTGGGTTTTTTTTTTGCATTGCAGAAAGTAGAAATGTTACTTAATGCCCCTTTTTAAATGTTTTGTACTGTGTCATTTTGTGCTGTTCTCAGCTCATGGCTTGACTTAACTGATGTCTGCTCAGTTTGTTGCGTACCGAGTACAGATGCACCGCTACCGGTTTCACGTTCCGCAGGGAGGTCAAAGGTCAGCCGCTGGGCCGGTGCCT
>NW_019524682.1:0-445 GCF_002814215.2 Seriola lalandi dorsalis | reverse complement strand
AGGGTAAGCAGGATGCCTGCTGGGAGAAGAGGGGATGGAGCCGGGTCAGGAGGCTGTGGGATGGCGGCGGCGGCGGCGGCCGGGTCCCCGGGCCGGGCTCTTCTGTCTGGGCTGCGGATGATGCTGCTGTGGGGCGTCCTGGTGCTGCTGGCAGGTCGGGGAGGTGCGGAGGCGTGCCCTGCTGCCTGCAGCTGCCTGGGGAACACGGTGGACTGTCACGGCCTGGGGATCCACTCCGTACCCAGGAACATCCCCAGAGGCACCGAGAGGCTGTGAGTAGTCATGCACTCACCACGTGTGTGTTCATATTTAAAAAAAATGTTATGTACTTCTGAGGACCTGATGATGACAGACGGATAGTAAGACGAGGGGAATCCTTCAAAGTGACGGCATGTTGCTGATTCTCACTTAAAGGAGCGAGGCGCAATTCAAATCTGGGTTTCTG
>NW_019524681.1:8470-9428 GCF_002814215.2 Seriola lalandi dorsalis | reverse complement strand
TCACACCTGGAACCTGTTCACATCTGGAACCTGTTCACACCTGGAACCTGTTCACACCTGGAACCTGTTCACACCTGGAACCTGTTCACATCTGGAACCTGTTCACACCTGGAACCTGTTCACACCTGGAACCTGTTCACACCTGGAACCTGTTCACATCTGGAACCTGTTCACACCTGGAACATGTTCACATCTGGAACCTGTTCACATCTGGAACCTGTTCACATCTGGAGCCTGTTCACACCTGGAGCCTGTTCACATCTGGAACCTGTTCACACCTGGAACCTGTTCACACCTAGAACTTGTTCACATCTGGAACCTGTTCACATCTAGAACCTGTTCACACCTGGAGCCTGTTCACATCTAGAGTCTGTTCACATCTGGAACCTGTTCACACTTATTACCTTTTCACACCTGGAACCTGTTCACATCTGGAACCTGTTCACACTTTGAGCCTGTTCACATCTGGAACCTGTTCACACTTATTACCTTTTCACACCTGGAACCTGTTCACATCTGGAACCTGTTCACACCTGGAACCTGTTCACACTTATTACCTTTTCACACCTGGAACCTGTTCACATCTGGAACCTGTTCACATCTGGAACTTGTTCACAGTTGGAACCTGAACCACATCACTTGTCAGTCTGTTTGTGGTTCCCCCTGATCCAGCCCAATGAGCCGCACCCGTACAAGTTCGGGTTCGAGGACTTGTTGCTATGACAACAAGCTTTCAAGAACCACTGTGACCAGACTGAGGTTATCTCAAGTTAACCCCCCCCCCCGGTCTGAGACGAGCCGTTTCCGTGGTAACCCAGGTGCGACACGGGCCCTTCGCCGTCTGGGTGGTTCGGTTGAAGTGACGTGACAGATCCGGTCTATGAAGTTACCTGATGATTCGCTCCTTGGCCTGGCTCTGGGCGTTAAATCGAACCCACGAGTCCATTCTGGCTCCTGG
>NW_019524681.1:6655-7362 GCF_002814215.2 Seriola lalandi dorsalis | reverse complement strand
TATCACAATGCCATTAGTTGATTTTACTTTAATATCCAGTCAACATTACAAGAGCAGCACATCTTTACAATAAAATAACTACAAAATAAAAATAACAATATTCTAAATTAGCCAAATTCAGTTCTTTACTACATAGTTTCATTATAGTTGAAGTGTCAGAATAAAGCTGTTGAATGTTGATGAGTGTGATGACGTGTTTCTGTTGTCTCTCATTAACAACAGACTGGGAAGATAAATGCATCATCAGTGGTTTTAGTGTGGGATGAAATCTGATCCAGAAATGTTTCACACTGAGACGTATAAAAATAAATAAATCAGATGTTGAGATATTTGATCCAAACCTGTTCTGAACGTTGTAGTTCCACAGGATGTCATTTTTCAACACACCCTCGACTCCTCATTATGCAAGAGAAAGACTTGATCCAGGCCTCTGTGCAGCTGGGAGCCTGATTATTACAACCGCACTCCACCCTCCAGCAGAACTGAGGCTCTACCCACAATGCAACACTGTGTGATGGTAGGGACCTTTAAAGTCCAAGTGAGGACGTGTGAACTGAACCTACAACTATTGTAATGATCATTAACACTGTGATCACATGCAGCTGCTGTCAAAGAATCCTATTGGTCAGAAACTTCTGTCTTTGACTTTGTGGATGGTGTATGACGGTTCAGTGTGTGTGTGTGTGTGTGTGTGTGTGTGTGTGTGT
>NW_019524681.1:0-663 GCF_002814215.2 Seriola lalandi dorsalis | reverse complement strand
GTATATGAATTAAATAAGGTGTTTCTCTTTACTCCTTTACATAGAAATATCTATAAATCCATTATAGAGATACAGCAGAGGAGTGTCTGTCTCCATCCACTCACCTGGCTCTCTCACTGGCGTCTGTGCGGTGGACGTTACTCAGCTGGCCGAGGCAGAAGCGATCGCCTCCTGACGGGTCGACGTAGCCATCCACGGTCACCACGGGGCAGCTGGAGGGCACCTTGAACATCTCGCCCACCTGAACGTCCATTTCAAAGTAGGAGATCGAACACCAGAACTCTGGTCCTGCAGTGAAAACAGACAGTTAACGAAACTCTGCAGACGTGACGCGGCCTCCCTCAAACTCAAGAGCTGTACGTGTCATGTTTGCAGGGCAGCGTCTCTGTCCTCATGGCACATGGACATAAATAAGAGGACGAGATGCAGTAACAGAAGGGGACTGTGTGTTCCACTGGATTTACTGAAGTCACAGTTTTATCTGCCTCTGTGAACACAGTGCAGCTGGAAAACAAACTGAAAATAGAGCTGATTCTTAGAAAGATGGAGCAAATATCTGATAACTGTCGCCAAGATAAACAATCCACAAACTGTAAAAACACCGCAGGCTGTAACTGCACTCTCCTCTCTTTTATTACTGAAGTTCATTTGGCTGCATTTACC
>NW_019524680.1:35839-39212 GCF_002814215.2 Seriola lalandi dorsalis | reverse complement strand
GGACACAACAAACCGGAGGCTGCGTGGACGCCTCTGATGACGCAAACTCTCACGTGAGCCGACCGCACACAATGTTTTGTTTAACCTCGTTTGATGTAAATTTTCATGTAATCTTTTTTTTTTCTTTAATAAATTATTTTTGCTTTATTACTGTTATTCAATCTCAAGTATTATCAATATTTATTAATTATTTAATTTTATTTATTTATTAAATTTATTCGATTTATTTAATTGATTTAATTTTATTTAATTTTATTTAATTATAATCATGTTATTTATTTATATCAGTCCTGTCCACTGGAAATTATGTTTATTCTCAAAACAACTTTGTTTTCTTCCAAAATATCCGATCTACTTCTTCTCTCACAGGAAACGGCCTGAGGACCAGTTAACACATCGTCTACAATAAGATCATTCTGACACACAAATATGGTCGAACAGGAAGTAGAAGGGTGAAGAAGAAAAGGATGAAGAAGCTTACACTACACTAATGGTAATATCGGTAGGTGTGTTTCCATTAATCTGTTTAATGCGCAATTTGAAATTGTAAACTTAAAAAACAGTATAAAAGAAACTATACTCTGCCATGAGGTGTTTTCTCAGACGATTCCATGAAGCAATATTTCACTAAATGTTCAAACTCAAGCCGTGACGATGAGTCATTTTTTGTATTTATTGTAAATTACATTTTCACAAATTTGATTATTTTTTGATCTGTTGTAAATGTTTCTAATTTATGATTTGAAATTCAAACTTTAACATTATTTTGGATTTATCTTCAGATCTATGATCAGCTGTGATAGATGGACGGACTGGGACTGAGCTGTTTTTGACAAACATGTTGGAAACATAAGAGAGATGGTGAATCGATAAAGTCTTTGACCTCACTGTTATTTTGGTGGAAGTATAGATAAATCGGCCAATGAACAAGCAACTGAAGCTTTGTGATTTGGACAGTTAAAACCAGTTAACCTGGACTGGACCAGTTCCAACCCAGAGACAGACAGCTGGAAATCCATTGTCACATTTAATTGGAATGATATTGCAAGAGGAGAAAACTGCACATTATTCTCATAACATCACTCAATGGAAACACAGAACATTCACAATTGTTATTTGTCGATTTTTCTAAAAAGTTGCTTCTATTTTGCGCAAAACTGCGATTGAAACCCAGCGAGTGAAATGAACTCTGTTCAGTCAACACGCTGAAACACACTGAAACACACTGAAACACAGTGAAATACACTGAAACACACTGAAACACACTAAAACACAATGAAACACACTGAAACACAACTGAAACACACTGAAACACACTGAAACACACTGAAACACAATGAAACACAATGAAAAACACACTGAAACACACTGAAACACACTGAAACACAACTGAAACACACTGAAACACAATGAAACACAATGAAACACAATGAAACACACTGAAACACACTGAAACACACTGAAACACACTGAAACACAATGAAACACAATGAAACACAATGAAAAACACACTGAAACACACTGAAACACAACTGAAACACACTGAAACACAATGAAACACAATGAAACACACTGAAACACACTGAAACACAACTGAAACACACTGAAACACAATGAAACACAATGAAACACAATGAAACACACTGAAACACACACTGAAACACACTGAAACACAGTTAAACACAATGAAACACACTGAAACACACTGAAACACACTGAAACACAACTGAAACACACTGAAACACAATGAAACACAATGAAACACACTGAAACACACTGAAACACAACTGAAACACACTTAAACACAATGAAACACAATGAAACACACTGAAACACACACTGAAACACAGTGAAACACAATGAAACACAATGAAACACACTGAAACACAACTGAAACACAATGAAACACAACTGAAACACACTGAAACACAATGAAACACAATGAAACACACTGAAACACACTGAAACACACTGAAACACAACTGAAACACACTGAAACACACTGAAACACAATGAAACACACTGAAACACAATGAAACACACTGAAACACAACTGAAACACACTGAAACACACTGAAACACACTGAAACACAATGAAACACAATGAAACACAGTGAAACACAATGAAACACACTGAAACACACTGAAACACAACTGAAACACAATGAAACACAATGAAACACAGTGAAACACACTGAAACACAATGAAACACTCACAACAGCTCAGTGCGGTCCCTAAACCTTTGAGCCACATTAGCAGCATGGTTGGTCTGTCGGTCCACCACTGGTCCAGATGTTGGATGGACTGGGGTGAAATCTGGTTCAGACCTCGATGAAACTCGGAGGATGAATCTGATCTTTTCTCTGACACCACCATGAGCTTGACCTTTGTGGTTTTTAGAGAAATGTCTCAGCAACTACTGGATGAACTGAAATCTGTTCAGTGATTTCTGACTTTCCATCCAGCGCCTCAAAGTTTTTCTAATGCTTTGGTTTATCTACAGTTTGTTGTGTCTTCAGGCCGTATGACTCATAAGAGAGTAACTTGATAAATGGAGGAACATTTGACGCAGCCGCAGCCATTAACTCAAAACAATAAAAGTAAAAAATCAGGAAAAACAACAACAAATAAGTACTTTAAAAAAAATAATGTGTGACACAGGAAGCTCTCTCCTCTCCTCTCCTCTCAGTTAGGACTCTAATTGGACGATGAGAGGTGTCCGAGGGGCCCGCTGAGGGGTTTGGTGTGTGTGTGTGTGTGTGTGTGTGTGTGTGTGTGTGTGTGTGTGTGTATATCTGTGTGTGTGTGTGTCAGCATTTCGATTTTCTCGCAGCATCCCTCTCTCTTTTCTCTCTTGTTCTAAAGAGGAGGAGGAGGAGGTGTCACCGCGGTTACGGTTGCCGGCAGTGACAGGACAGCAGCTGCTCTCTCTCTCTCTCTCTCTCTCTCTCTTCCTCTCCCCCTTTTTCTCTCTCTGTCTCTCTCCCTCCTCATCGGTCCGGATGAACGAAACTCAGGGGAAATCATCACTATGTTTACTCCGACCCCCCCACTCCCTCCTCCCACGCCACCACCCGCTATCTCTGTCCCATAACCCCCTGCTGCCCCGGCCCCCCTCCAACCCTCCACATATCTCTGTTTTCCGCCCCATGATGGTGGTTGTTAGACAGATAGACAGCAACACCGCCCCCACCCCTCCACTCGCTCTTGTAAATTTGTGACCTCCGCCAACATCCGAAGAAAAGAAGAGGGAAGGGATGGAGGGGGAAAAATGGCCAGCAATTGGCGGTGATGTGAGGAGGAGGGAGGAGGGGGGGAGTAAAGGCCAGACAATTGGTGGTGAGGGATGCAAGAGAGAGGGGTGGAGGGGGT
>NW_019524680.1:25472-34913 GCF_002814215.2 Seriola lalandi dorsalis | reverse complement strand
TTAGCCTTAAGTGACAGTTAAGCTAACTAATGTCAGCTAGCCGACAGCGCGGCCTGTCATTTCATTACCAATATAAATCGTCATATATGATCTAATGTTACAAACACTGGTTCTCAGTCATGAGCAGTGAGACGATGGAGGATTAGTTGTTGTAGAGAAACGTTTTCACATCAATATGGATTTTATTATTTCATGTTAATAGTATTTTATGTCTGTGGTGATTTAGCTAGTCTTCTACCTTCTCGACATTAGCTTCTTCTCTTCCCTTTGTTTTGGTTGGGTAACTGAACAATATTAAAATACATGTGTGCTGCAGGCTCAGTAGTTTGCACTGTAATATTGTTTAATTAAGAGATGATAATTAAGTGATAGCTTTATTACAATGTTTGTCATGTTAAAAAGTGTGTTTTATTCTCTGTTGATAGCTAGGCTTTTGGTTTCCCCTGCTTCTAGTCTTTGTGCTAAGCTAGGCTAAATACATCCTGGATGTGTACAATCATGCATGTTTCCAAAAACGTCAGTGTTTTTAACAGACACCCGCTACCCAGTCATACATGAGTAGCTTCTGTGGCCTTGATAAAAACACAGCATCATGTCTCATGGTCTTGTTCCGTGTGCAGTATGTCGATATATAATTTAGTACAGCGGAGGTCTGTTAGTCTCAGTCTGAACCGTTCTACAGTGTTAGATGTCAATACGTCTGTGTAAAAATGTCAGCAGACTAATTCCTGGGCATTTATAGGAGCTGGTGGCCTCAGTGATTCTGAATTTGAATTGACTGTGTGTCATTGTCATAATATCAAAGCTACAATAAGACACACTGATATATCCGACCGCCCCTCCTCCTCCTGGCGCTGCCTTTGACACATGTGACTATTCATGTTCCTGCTCTCCTGCCCCGACCTGTCAGCGCTGTCAATATGATTATTCCTCTCTCTAATTGCAGTCAGAGAAGAGGAGGAAGGACGAGGTGGAGGAAAAGAAGGGAGAAGAAGGTGATAATTGTCGTAGAGGAGGCCGAGACTCCACGTCGTCACCATCGAGTGGCGGACGAGGTGACGGCGGCGAGGTGAGCGGCTCCACACGTGGCGGGGGTGTCGTTAATGAAGTGGTGGAACTGGAGAGAGATGATCTTTAACCAGGTTTATAATGTCAGAAAATGGAAGTCGCCCAGAATGAAATATTTCACACACAATAATACATTTAGCCAAGGGTATTGCTACGACCACGCGGCTTTGTTTATCCTGGATTTCAGGTAGCTGCTTTAAAAGCACCTGGTCTCCCACTAATGCAGCTTTGAAATGAAAACCATCAAATGCATTTCACTGTATTGATCATCCTTCAGACCCGAAACACTTCCAAGCTTCACTTGGCAGGTTCGCTCGTGAGGACTGAGACTGGACCGGACCTCAGAATAGCTCCGACAAATCTCCTCGCGGACTTTGTAAAGTTTTTAGAGAAAGAAAACGACTTGACTTCAGAAGACTGAGAGTTTCTGGATTGATTTCCAACCTTCCAGAAACCATTCAACACAAAAATGACTTCGCTCAGCCCCTCGTGCCGGTGCAGACAGCTGTCTTAATAAATAAATGTGTTGATTAAAGGAAAATAAAAAGGGTTTTGTGTAGCGCCACTATTAAGTTGGGCTGAACGAAGTGCAAAAAACCCCCAAAACATTGTGATTATTTTGGCAGATATTGCAATTGAGATATGACGCGTTGGATTGGTGGTTTTTGTGTTTCATTGTCAGTGGAAAAAAATATATAAAAACGTTCACAAACATTTTCCTTTCCGTCTGGAGAACATGATTTGTCGGCCGGAGCGTCTCTGTAACACCACAACGCTTTCATTTAGAGTATGAGGTGACGTGGACGTTGCACTTGGCCTGAGCGGACACACACCGGAGGGATCCTCCGGTGTCAGTCTGAGTGGTTGTGTAGTGGTTGTGTTGTGGTTGTGTTGTGGTTGTGTAGTGGTTGTGTTGTGGTTGTGTAGTGGTTGTGGGTTAGTTTAGTTTGCGGTTGTGTGTTGCTTGTGTGCAGGTTAGCTGTTACTTCTCAGGGCAGCTCTCTCTGTCTGATGATGTGTTTGCTGCTGACCTTTAAACAACTCTGTCCCATCATCCTCTGCTTCTCTTACAGAGGCCCACAGGGAGCGAGCACACACACACACACACACACACACACACACACACACACACACATACAGTTATACAGGGGGAGAAAGGATAGACAATCTTGCAAACATACACACACCCATGCATGTAAATAGGCTTCTGCTGGCCTGGGAATACACACAGTATACATGTAAGAATGTGCGCACACACACACACACACACACACACACACACAGACACACACACACACACACACACACACACACACACACACACAGAGGCATCACTGTCCGAGGTTTGGTGGTAATGAGGCCTGTCATCCTTCCACACAGCCTCTCTCTCTCCCTCCCTCTTTCTTTCTTTCTTTCTTTCTTTTTACATTGATCCACTAACAGATCCCCAATATAACAACTAGCAGTCGCTGTGGGAGCCTCCCCTCTCTCCTCTCCTCTCCTCTCCTCCTGCTCCTCCTCCTCCTCCTCCTCCTCCTCCTCCTCGACACGCATCCCTCCGGACCATTTAAAAACCCACCACCACTTTCTCTCTCTCTCGTCTCTGTCTCTTTCTCTTCGAGTCTCTCTATCGCTTTCTATTTCTCTCCTCCGTCCTCCTAAACCCTCTCTGCCCTCCGTCTCCTGCTCTCTGCTGGTCCGTCGGGTTCAGACAGTCTTGTTATATCGGCTGACAAACAGAGGGGGGTTTCTCTGCGGCGTGCTGGGGGGGGGGCAGTGGATGTTTAAGGCGGTAGTCTGTCCGTCTGTCCGTCTGTTCGTCCATCTCACCTGGTGGTCCTGCGGAAAAATGAAACAACAGCAGCCAGAAAATAAAGACTCAGCTGAGATGTTTCAAAGAGAGGAGAGCATCAGAAAATGACATTTCTCACAGAGTTTGTGCTGCTGTTTATATTTTAAATGCTGACATGGTGCAGTCTGAAGCTTTACGCAATAATTTGGGTTTAACTTATCATCATCTGCAGCTTTATTGACCTTTAAAAGAAAACTCACCTAGCAGCAGCTCACAGTGCTTAAATTCATAAATATATAGAATATAAATATAACAGGAAAAGACAATATAATTAAAACCAAACCACAAACTAGAGATAGGAGGGAAACATTTATATCAGTTGGTTTTTATTTTAGGCAGTTTATACTTTAGTCTTTTTCTTTTATTTTGAAACCTGTTCTGTTTGTTTAAAGTTCTGAACAAAGAGAAAAAATAGAATTGATTCAAACTTTTAACACAAATCTACCCATTAAAAAATTATTTGCTTATGTATTATTTATAACTTTGTTTTTCATTCACAATTATTCATTTATTCAAATGTTTTGCTCTTAATAATTAGTATTTCTGGCTTTGATAATCTTGGATTTTCACATTAAAACTCATATGGACGGTCCAGGGAGCTTTATTGCATCACTCTCTCTCTGGTTTCCTGTTTCTCTCCACTTCACTATCTATTAAAGATGAAAAACGCCCAGAAAATACTTTTACAAAACCTTTAATTTTCTGAAGAATTAAAACCGATCAAATTTAAAGATTCATAATTAGCACGTTTCATCTGAAAAGCATCAGGATGTAGCAGCTTTCCAGGAAAATAAAGATGGAGAATACGGAGGACGAAGGACCTCGAAACAGCCTTTCTGATGATTTCAAATGTTCAGAAAACACAGTAGAGCCTCCTCCAGAGCCCGGTCACCTTCAGCTGCTGTGGAATAAACAGGTGTCACTGTGAAAATCAGGAGGATTTAGTTCATTTGTGGAGATCTGACTTTTTTCCGGAGGAGTCGAGCGGACGGCCGTGATATATTTCACCGTTTTCTGTCGACTTCCCGTCGTCCTCCAGAGATTTCTGCTTTGTTCTGACCTTTGTGTTCAGAGATGTTTTCCTCCCCTGTGTGTGTGCGTAAAGGTGTGTATCTGTTTATCTGTTTGTATCTGTGTGTGTGTGTGTGTGTGTGTGTGTGTGTGTTGTAGAACAGGGGAAAACAAATCACCCGCTGTAGTTCTCATTAGCAGCAGTTTTGTGTCAGCGCGGAGAGATCAGCTGTCAGCTCTCGGCCTTCCTCTGCAGCTTCACCTTTTACCGACGATAATTACACCGTTTAACGCCAGCGCTGCTCACACGGCGGCCTGCAGGCCCACGACCTGGTCAACTGGCCCCGCAAGAGGGTCCCTGCATTAAAGTTGGAGTCTGAATGTAGAGTGGTAACTGTGGGTAGTTACCAGTAATGATAACTATTGTGCTGCCATGAACAGTGTCTATATAATAAACTCTGTCTATATTTAAAGCGGTAAAACTGGTAACACGTCATAATACAGCCTGTGACTCACAGTGTGATTTTGTAACAGTAAAATTCTTTCTCCGGTTTCCTGCTGCTGCTTAAAGGAGCAATACGTACGTTTTGGTGTTGATAGCCAACGTTTTGTGAGTTCAGCATCAGACTTCACTGAAGCAACATCAGTGTTAACTCGTTTTATTTCCATCACTTCTGAAGATAGCATGCTAACCAGCTAGCACCGGCCCGGTTTGCCTCTGGTACTGACTGTAGCGTCCACTCTGCGCTGAGGAAGTAGCTGCTAACGCTGGATATGTAGCGAAACTTACAAATAGCACCTTTAAACGTAGGTACGAGCTGCGGGGGCGTATCCTTCAGACGATCTACGGCGGCTACGAAGGTGTGGCTCTTCGTTTATCGGCTGAAACCAAATTAGGTCTCCAGCTACGTAGTCGGAGCCCAAACCATCAGGGAACCAACGAAAATAAAACATAAATTTCTCCCTTTTGGTTTCAGATTTGTTTCTTAAAGGAGCAAGTGATTTACAGAGCAGGTGTGTGCTGATATAGACAGAAACATAACATTTAATGTAAACGTCTCCCCATTTCCCGAACTGGTACCAAAGTTCGCATTGTACCAAAACATGGGCTCGTCCAATATGAATGTATTCCTATGGAGATCGGGAGTTTAAAGGTTAATATAAGTTATATTTAGTTATGTAACATTTCTGAGTATATGTCTGGTTTCCATTGTTTCCATTACATTCATGCAGTGGCTTTTTTATTGGTCCAGTTGATGTATTTACCAGTACTGATGATCACCTGAACACCTGCTAAACGCAACATGATAACGCTGAACACCTGAACGCTGCATTAAACAGCTGATGCACCATGGGAAACCAGAAACAGAAACACCAAAAATAACTGCACAATCTCTCAGCTTGTTTTGCAACAGCATATTGTTTATTGTAGAAAATACACCTGTTGGCACCTTTTTTTCTGCTGTTATAAAGAATGAAAACACAACTGTTGATATGTTTGGTAAAGAGGTTTTAAGAGCTGCATTAACTTCAGTGGCGTGAGGAAGCTCAGACTTTATTAGATTACAATGCTGCCATGAACATTAGCAGAAACAACCCAAACAACATTAAAACGAACAACGAGGAAAGATAAAACATTAACAGTCAGAATGAGTTCACTGACCCGGTGACAGTCAGCAACAATACACCTCTAACACAAGGTACAACATTTAAATTCATTATTTCAAGAACAGACACAGTATTAATATTCCTTTCCACACCTTTTGAACATTTTCATCCTGTGCAATTTGTGCTGTAGTTTTTGCAAACATGATATGGTGCATAATGCATCAGGAAGAAAAGATGCTTCAAACCCATGAAAAGGTGATAAAGTGAAAGTGATAAAAATCATAAAGTGCCAGAATGGCATTCGACACTTGCTACAGAGGCTGTAAGTCTTTTTTGCATATGTTCATAAACAAGTATTGAAATGAAGCTTTTTAAATATTGATTAGATGCATAGGAAGTGCAAGATAATTTGGCAATAAGAGATTAATGAGGAGCTACATAGTTATTGTGTAAGTGCAAGTTTACATGATATCTGTCATGTTTGATTTCACAGCACCAAACCTTTGTTTAAAAAAACAACCTTTTTTCATCGAACATGCTCTTCGGTCTATTTCCTGTTACGAAATGAGGGCAGTTTAAAGTGTGTGTTCGTTATTTAGTTTAATACAGAGTTTTAGAGATGATGCTAACCGGCACCATCCGCTAAATATGCAAGTATGCTAACGCGTAAAACCGCTAGCATGAACCACAGTGAACCTGATAAATAGTGAACACACAGAACTGCCGCCACTCCCCTCTGTTGAAAACCTCATATCTCCAAGAAATGTTACATGCTTTTCTATGGGACCTTTTATGTTATGTTTCAAATAAATGAAAACCTGCTAACAAAACTGTTGCAATAAAAACCGACTTTGAATTAAATAAACGAAACTAAAAAAAATACAATTTTTTTCTTGCTTTTTGACTTCACTGCGACTTCATCTTAAAATTGAGGCTAATTTTGCTACCATCCTGAAAAGCAGCCATTTTGGAGATACGAGGTTCTCACCTGAGTATACAGTCTTTACAAGAGCACATTGGAAAAATAATTCCTTTACTATCTATGATCATCTTAACTTTTTGATATGACGCTGTCTTCTGTTCTAAACTAAAAGTAAAAGTTCAGTCAATACCACAGATCAATTATTTCCCTGTCGTCGGATGGTTGATAAAAATCTTCCCTCCCTTCACAGACATTTGTTAGACAGCTACCGTGTCACTGATATGTTCTGTTAATAACTTAATCTTAAAAATGTTACTTATATAATCTCTGTATACAGTAGAGATCAATCAGAATTCATGTTCGTCTTTAATCCACATGCTAACGTTAGCAGGCTATAGTTAGCATGTTGCTACTACTGGATGTTAACACGCTAATGTTTAGCATGTAACATTTAGCCTCTGCGGCATGTCACAGTTAGCATGTAAGCATGTTAACACCCAGAATGCAATGCTACATGTTCATGTTAGCTTGCTAATAGAGATGGGTATCGAACCTCCGTCTGTTTTTGGTACCAGCTGAAACCAAAAACTTTCAAATACTGAAAACTGGAACTGAGTCAGTTTCTAGTTTTGTTTACACTTTGTGCAAATACTTCCTGATTTAAATTGTGATTTCTGATCATGATAGCAAAGCAAAGTAAACTCAGCTGTTAATGCTAACGTTAGCTATGTAGCAATAGCAAAACTTGCGGATACATGTATTGTTTTGGTATCAATACTGAATCAGCCCTGCTATCAAAACATTTCAGTCAATACCCAACCCTTCTTGCTAGCATGTTAGAATTAGCATGTTAATTTGCAAAAGTAATAATATGAAAATGTGAATTTGGCAAACTGCAAATGATTTCTGATTGATCACCAGTATATAGTACCGACTCGCTGCATTAGTTCTGCAGCTAGCCGTGTAACAGTGGCATTTACCAGCCCTCCACCTCCACCACGAAGGGCTCTTTGACGGGGATCCTGCCGCTGTTGACGATCACGCACTCGGTGTACGGCAAGTTCCTGTCGTTGGTGTCCTGAAGCTCGATGGTGTGAACCACAGACTGAGGAGACAGACACAAGCAGGTTAGATACACTCAACACAAATGTACAAGACGCGTATCAGCTGTTAACATTTTGTTTTAAATACACTCTTTTAACCCTGAGATAAGTTTTAACAAGCGGTTAGAGATGAGTATTATTTAGATTTCATCAGTTCAGGTTATTGTCAAATCCTGGTTTTGATTCTTGTCTTTATCAACTGAGCATGAAAAAATAAGTAGAAAATAAAAGCTCTTACACCAGGCCCCTGAAAAGCATTTCATCCTGTTACGACTTTTCATTTTACAAGGATTCAACAACTACAGCTCCAAAAGGCTTTGACAGCATGCTAACGACAAACTGCTAACAGTAACAACAATATGATATAATATGAAAAATCCTTTGCTCTTAGTAAAACCTTTGCGGAGGTTCCAGCTGAATCTTTATCGCTCAAGTTTATCACAAAACAACTAAACAATCTCCCCGACAGTGAAGCAAACTGTGGACTGGATGAAGGCCACAAGATGCAGCTGAAAGCTCAAGTAAGCAGACTTTATGTTAAGATTTGCTGTCGGCTGATATTTCCAAAGCCAGTATTGAAACCTGGAGCTGAAGATAAGTGTAAAATGAGGTGTTTTCTTTTAGAAAGACTGATGACAGAATTCCTCTTTAAAAGGGGGCGGGACTTCTTCCCAACCTTCCTCTTCCTGGTCTGCGGGCTACTTCCTGAGTGGGTGGAGCCACTGAATTTATATAGGAAGCCAGCTCCTCCGTGGCAGAAGGCCTCATGAGGATGTCGTCGGAGTGTTTGTTTGATTCAGGATCAGTTAAAATAAAAACATGTGACGGCACATTTTGACATGTTGGTTTGTTTTTCAAACAGCCTCATGCTGCAGCTTTATGGAAAGCGTCTGAGGCCCGACCCACCATCCCGTCCAGGACTTTGCCGAAGACCACGTGTTTCCCGTCCAGCCACGGAGCTTTGGCAGCCAGGATGAAGAACTGCGACCCGTTGGTGTCCGGACCCGCATTTGCCATACTCACCTGGTACAAACACACACACACACACACACACACACACAACGTTACGTTCTGTCTGATCCTCTCATCTCATGAAAACTCGGTTTAAAACACTGACTGATGTTTCCTTATTGGTGCGTGTTACAGGTTTGTGATTGTCAGTGACGGTCCTCACAAATACAGCAGTAGAAACATTCATGTGTGTGTGAACTCACCCATCCTGCTCCTAAATGCTTCAGTTTGAAGTTTTCATCTGTGAAAGTCGTTCCATAGATGCTGTGACCTGGACGGAAAAAAGTTCTGATGAATAAACAGGAAAATCTAAGAAGCCTGGAACATGTCTCACAGAAACACTCTGTCTCCTCGGTGTGTGAGCGACCCCCACACACCGTGAGTTTGACGTCAACAGAGACACGTCAGGCGCCGTCCTTACCTCCGGTCCCGTCCCCGGCGGTGAAGTCTCCCCCCTGGATCATGAAGTCTTTGATCACTCTGTGGAACTTGGTGCCTTTGTAGCCGTAACCTTTCTGTGAACACAGTCGGAGACAACGCTGTGATTTGATGTTGCGTTCACAGACGAATGATGAAGTTTTTAAAATACTTCTTTTTTTTTTTTTTGGAGGACGTGAGAGTTACTTCAAATATTTGGATCATGTGGCTGATGGAACGTTTTCTCCTGATGGATAAACTTCATGGAGTTTATCATGGAATAATTTAGCTGCACAAAAAGGAATATGCAATATCAATATAAATAAAGAAAAATACGTCAAATGGAAAATATGAAATAGAAGAATGACACACATGAACTGTGTGTGTGTGTGTGCGTGTGTGTGTGTGTGTGTGTGTGTGTGTGTGTGTGTTCATATAGATCTTACCTC
>NW_019524680.1:23638-25452 GCF_002814215.2 Seriola lalandi dorsalis | reverse complement strand
GATAAACTTCATGGAGTTTATCATGGAATAATTTAGCTGCACAAAAAGGAATATGCAATATCAATATAAATAAGGAAAAATACGTCAAATGGAAAATATGAAATAGAAGAATGACACACATGAACTTTGTGTGTGTGTGTGTTCATATAGATCTTACCTCGCCGGTTGCCAGGGCAACAAAGTTATTGACAGTAAGAGGAACGACCTCTCCAAACAGCCCAATGACGATCCGCCCCACCTCGTGACCCGCCACCGTGATGTCAAAAAACACCTGGACACACACACACACACACACACACACACACACACACACACACACACAGAGAGAAAAGGCCTGTCAGTCAGAATAACTATTTACTCACAACAGTTTTTTCCTGTTTTGTGGAAGTTTCTCCTCAAAAGAAAATGTGATTCAACTTTTTACTCTTCATTTACCTTTTACTTAGAATATTATATAATATAATGAACTTCTTCATCCCTGTGTGTGACTGACCCCAGGTCTTACAAGCAGACACGATGTCCGCAGCTCTCATGTCCACAATCTGTCGGAGCATGAGCCCAGAAATATTTCACAACACTAAAATACAAATGTGGCTCAACATGAGTTTGAGTTTCACCATGTGATTGTGAATGCTGTTCTGACTGTTACATTATGTTGTGATACACTGAGGCTCAGGAGGTCGTCCTCTGATCAGGAGGTCGGCGGTTCGATCCCCGCTTCCTCCCGTCCATCAGTGTGTGAGTGTGTGATGTATGAATGAGTGAATGTGGCAAGTATTGTAAAGAGCTTTGAGCGGTCTCTAAGAAAAGCTCTATACAAGTGTCGTCCATTAACCATATTTACCATATATAATATATAACATGAATAGGCTTGTGAAAAAGATATGTAATGTATAGCAGGATATTTTACAGTTTAACAATAAACTTTATTGTCCAAAGTGACATCAGTGACTGAAACGTTAAACTTCACTGGGAATTAAATAAAATAACTATTAACATAAATAACTATAAATAAAAAACATAGGAACAAATATGTGAATATATTATATATCTATATTTAACTTGAATGAAAACAAAGGATCAAATATACATTAAACGCTTCCTATATAAACTTGACCCGAGCATTTCCACTGCGTTATTGCTTCTTAATAAAAGTATTCATGTCAGCACATATCAATAAATCAGTCGTGCTCTAAACATGAACTCTGGCTGTTTCCAGGTTTCAAACGGATCCCAGGGGCTTCATATACAACCACCTGTGATCCTCAGGTCACCTGCTGACATGACTGAGGGAGGCTGAAAGCTTCAGAAGAAACCAGTAAGTGGACCTTGAATTATTTTACTGCAAAAACTCACACGGACTTTACTGAAAGTAAATCAGTCAAACTTTAACATGCACTGTTTACTCCGGGGGGGGGGGGGTTCCTCCCCCGTCTTAAAACACCTTTCATAATAATATGAAGTGAAATAAATAGACTTAAATAGACTAGATGTGTGGTGTTGGGGGGGGGGTTAAAAGCAGGTGTTGTTGTGCTGCTGTTCCACTCTCCGCCTCAGTAATTGAATGACTTAGTGAGACAGAGCAGAGTGATGCGTTCACTGGCTCCGTGTGTTTCTGGTTAACGGCCCCCACACAGCACATTTACAAGAAGGCCAGACCCCGCAGCCCGAGGCCAAACACTGCGCACTGAGCCGCGTCCCAATGGACACGTGTACAGCTGTGTGCGCGCGCGCGTGTGTCTGGATTGTGTCATATATTCTGAAAAGATCTGTGATAAAGAAATGCAGAGACAAGTGCCCCCCCCCCCTTTCCT
>NW_019524680.1:17465-23552 GCF_002814215.2 Seriola lalandi dorsalis | reverse complement strand
GGGAGAGCGGTTTCGATTAATGCAAATAAATGCGGCAAATATCATCACCCACCTTCTCGGTGACTTTCGGTCCTGTCCGTGTGGCCGCGCCGGACACCGAGTGCAGAGAGGCGGCAGAGAGGAAGAGCAGAGCGGGCAGGATCGTCCGGAGCTCCATGTTGGACCGGAGAGAGCGGCGGCAGGCCCCGGCTGGGAGTAACGGAGAGGGGGGAGAAATCACAGCGAGTCACAGCTGGGAGGCTGACCGGGAGACAGCGCTCCGAACCCGGCTACATCACCAGACCACTCCCCCCCTGTGGGCTGAGTCTGGATCAGAGCTCCGCCCACTGAGGAGAGGAGACAAGAGGAGAGGAGAGGAGACAAGGAAACGAGGAGAGGAGAGGAAACGAGGAGAGGAGAGGAAACAAGAGGCGAGGAGAGGAGAGGAAACGAGGAGAGGAGAGGAGACAAGAGGAGAGGAGAGGAGACAAGGAAACGAGGAGAGGAGAGGAAACAAGAGGAGAGGAGGGGAAGAAACACATTTTAGTTTCTGTAAATATTGAACATGTGAATCGACCTTCGTCTCTTTGTAGTTTTTTCAAAATCTAAAGCAACGAACTGAAAAACTAAAATGTATCTCAGTAAAAAAAACCTCCACTTAAAATACACATTTTAATTCCATTTATTAAATTAAAACTAAACAAAGACTCACTGAAAACGACTTCAATCACTGGTTCCCAACTTGTGGCTGGAGACCCTGCAGGGGGACGCGTGATGAACGTGAGGGGTCCTGGACGAACAAAGGTCACCTGATCTGTCTGTGTCGACCTCTCACACTCGGACCTGACAGAAACAGTGACGTCGGTGCGTTGGTACCATGTGGTAACAAGCAGGACGTCACACCTGGAGGGTTTCACACAGGTACACCTGCAGCAGCAGCAGGTTAAACAACAGCAGGGACCGACTGATTTTATCATGTGTGTAAAATTTCTAATTTATAGTTTTCTCCAACATGAAGTTTAAATCCAGCTTCATCTGCGTGACCGTCAACCACAGCGCCCTCTGTCTGCTGGAGGAGCCGTCACCTCTACAGGCCGCATCGTTTAACACTCACTCCTTTCATACAGACAAATACACATTTCACTCATCACATGTAAACTTAAGGCCCTGTGTTGAACGTCCATTTCATTTATCTTTAAACACACTTTCAGATGAACAAAGAAAAAACATCAAGTTTAATTATGACAGCAGGAGCCATCGCTGGTCCGACCGACCGTAACAACACCATGAAAACTCCATGAATGATCTTCTATCATGTGAAATTAGATAATTATAATCATAATATTATATTGTTTCTGTCCATATTTCTCTGGTTGAAGAGTCCAAGTCCCACAAACCCCCCGTAAATAAGACATTCATCAGATTGTTTTATTTAAACTCTTAATTATCTCTCAGAGCGTCGTCTCCGTTTTCTTCATCGTGCTGCCAGATTATATTTATATTCCTCTCCACGAAATGATTCGCTCTATCCTAAGAGCTCTCCATGCTGCCAGTAACACAGTGTTGGTGGAGAAATCTAAAGATGCTGTTATCAGCCTTAAAAACTTAACTGTTAAATGTAAAACCCCCCAAAAATACATGACCTCCAGATCCTGTTCTCCTCCAAACCATTAAATCAAAAATATATTAGCACAGAATATTCTTCAGATCTTAAAATAAGAAGGAATTTAATGCACAGATTAAATGCAGGTGATGTAAAATGTTAAATAATAAAACATAAATTCTGTTTTATAATTGAAACAGGAAAAGAAAAAAGATCCTGCCGCTCTGACGATTTAATTTTTTTCATCATGATTGACAAACAAATGCATTTTCCAGCGTGTAGAGATCAATAATCCGCTGCAGCAGTTAGTTTTTAAAAAATAAACAGAGGAATAATGGAGTCCATATACAGTCAGGTGTTACAGCACTTTAAACACTTTCCTGCATTAACAACACCTCGGCTTCAGCTGCAGGAAATAAAGCTGAAAAAGAGAATATAAGTCCCTGATGAATACATGTCTATAGAGATGAATTATAATAGTCAGCCTGCTGTGACCTTAACACCACGGCCGGGACACACACACACACACACACACACACACACACACACACACACACACGGTTATCGGTCTCCTGTCAAAGCGGCCCGTCCATTCGTCTTTTCTTCCCGCCATCCGCTGAATTAATTAAGCAGAAATGTAAACGTTTTAATTGAATGTCAAAGCGGGACCTTAACAACATGCTCCTATGTAAATGAAAGTGACACCGCTTTAAACCTGTATATTTATATATACCAAGGTTACAGGAGGGCTGTGTGTGTGTGTGTGTGTGTGTGTGTGTGTGTGTGTGTGTGTGAGTGAACAGGGGAAATGCAAACGTTTTAATTGAATTACCGTCAGCTGTGTGCTAACTAACCCTCATGGATTTAAACCAATAAGGCCTCATTTATCGCGGCGTGGAAATGAACCTTTTAAACCTCCTTAAATTTCAGTCGCCTGTTTATGACCATGTAAATTACACGTGTATAAAAGACACATAATTATAAATCAGCGGCTCATAATTGAAATGATCTACTTGTCGCTGTGTTTACAAGCAGCACTGACGGAAGGTTTGGCCGCTCTGACTTGCCGTACATTAGCAAGAGCAGGAAAATCCACTTGAATGTGGTTTTGGAGGAAAAAGAATTTGCTGATTTAGTTTATCGGTAGAGAACGGATGAAACTCTGATCATAGAAAAACGTGCACAGATTAATGAGCAGCCATTGTTTTTGAGATAATTTTGTGTTGGAGAAAGTCGGTTCTGCCAGTGAGCATCACACATCCTGTGACACCGCCTGGCGCCGCGGCGCCACAGGTGTGTTAATGAGGGAGTGAAACTGAGAGCAGCGTCCAGTCCTCGTTTTGAATTGTGTTGCCATAGTTACGTACCGTTCCTTTAATTTCCTGTAAATTAAACAGGCTGTCCTGTAGCTAGTAGGCGTGGTCTATGAAGGTGTGGCTTCTTCGTAGTCGTAGTCGTCGTCGGTCGCGAAGGCCAAACTGAAATGAGTTTTGCTTTCAGCTCTCCCCGTCCGATTACCGCCGCGTCACAAAGCGTGACTCCTGTCGCCTAGCAACCACGAGAATGCATTTTTTCTTCATTTTTTTTTTCGTCATGCCTCGGTGAGTTTGAGGAAAAGATCGTGAGTGTTTTTGTCGACCCATCCGTCCACCACATCCTCCTCTTGACTTACGACATCTTTTCCACGACCACCGGGTGTCGCCTAGCAACGTAACAAAACTGTGGCGCACAGATGACTAGTGGGACAGTCTTGCTGGAAGTTGAAACATGTTCAACAAGTCTTTCCGTTGACATCGGCCGCTAACATTAGCTCATTAGCTCATTAGCTCATTAGCTCGTGCTAACCCGTTCACAGTGACAATGCTAACACAGTGATGTTTAGCATCGTAGCCGTAATACCAAATACAGTTTATTGATCATTTAAACTGTTTTCTCCAGATGTTGTAGTAGTTGTAGTTTACCTGACACTGACATTTACCTTTTTGTCTTTTCTCTTTTTACAATCATCAGGGTTTAAATGTGAGTGTGTTTCCAGCTTCAGGCGAACGATGGTCTCGGTTTAACTTCCTCCATGTTGCTGTTGGACACATGAAGGTCCTGAGTGTAAACAGCCGCTCTGCAGTGATCTCACATGCAGGAATACACAGCTTTGCTAAATGAACTCTTGTTAATATCGTGTTTTTTCTTTTCCTGCAGCCGTCTAAATAATTAGCTTTTGTTGTAGAAAATGATGAATTTGGGCAGTTAATTTATTGATCGTCCGGCTCCTCCGATGTGCTTTGCTTTAGAAAGCCATTAATCAATGGATGAAAACACCTAATTCTCCTCCCGCTCGGCTTTTCTCCTTTTTTATTTTCCTTCTGTCTCGAGCTGAGGATCCCCAGCCACAGTATGGAAACCAACCGGACCTTTAGACTAATGATGATGATGATGATGACGGTGGAAAAATAATAGTTTATGTACATTTAGAACAAGTGGGCTCGTGCATAAATAACTTCAATTAATCAGTTTTGAGAAAAAAAACAGCATTAAACGACTCAAATGTCAGTTATTACGATAAAAACACAGAGTTCAACCTCAAAAGTGTGAAAACAACATAAATGATGGGGAGTGAATGTGAAACAAGAATAATAAGAAAACTGGAATTAGGTAATTTTTCAACTATTTATTAATATAAATTGAAATTTAGAGCTTTTCTCCTTGTTGTTTGAAATGTCTAAATGCCTTTAATTTCATTTACTATATACTTTAAAACATTATAATACAGATGATGTTTCATTGTCTAATGCTGGTCAAAATAAACGTTTAAAAAACACAAGACGAATTTCAGATAATAATTGATAATAAAATCAAATCAAATAAAGTGAAATGTCTCTGAGAGAATCTCAGTATCTTCTTATGAAAAGGAGAATAATTTCTAGTTCTTGTGATTTTAACAGAGAAGTGAAACTCTAAAGAAAGTCTGCAGGGACCCACGGATTAATACCAATTCCATTAATGTCTCGATTTCAACAGCAGTGTTTAGGGATGTTAGCATGTTAGCATGTTAGCATTGTGGCTCTGACGGTGGCGATGTTGTTTCTATTGGTCCATCCATCACTTTGGTCCAGACTGAAATATGTTGAACGAGAAGTTTATTACGTCAATGCTGGCAAGAAAGAGTGAATCATTTCATTTGCTCTCGTCCTTCATCAGCTCCACATCAAAGTAAATTAGAGACATTTTTAACATTTATTCTCACAGACGTTGGAGAAGAAATCGAACAGGAAGTACAAGACGTTCATATATTAATCTACAAACTGACCTGTTCTTCATGAGATTAATAGAAATCTATGAGTCTATAAAGTCGTTTTAATAAGGCCTGTGGTTTTTAGGTTTAAAAGTTGTGGTTCAGTTTTTCTTCTGCAGCTTCAGTGGATTTATGAGTTGTCGCCTCTCGGCTGGTGTCTTCATTATTTTGTCCCACTGTAGAGCTGAACACAGAAACAGCTTTAAATCTACAAGTTATTGTGATTCCAGAGATGTGACTCCTGCAGTTTAATCCTGAAGTGACTAACAACTAATTCCTCAGAAAAAGACCTTAGTTACTAAAAAAGGAGCTGAACGAGGGAAAGTGCTGAGACCTCGTGAGTTTCTCCTGTGAATCATAAAAACCAGGTTTCTGACAGAGACTAGCTTTTCCAATTCCTTTTTTAAAGACTTGTTCAAGTGTAAATGACTTTCTGCAGGAGCCGGGATTCAAACTACCAACCCTGTGTTTCCCCACCGGCTACCGTCAACCCTGAACCTGCGCTTCGGCCAATCAGACGGCCTGTTGTTGCTCCACATTCCTCGGCGCTGAAAAAGTCGCTTTAAGTCGACAAGAGTTCATTTTCAGACGCTTATGTTTGTGTTTTTGTTCGTTATCAATCCACCAGAGGTCCCGAGGATGACAAATGGGTCCTGTCAGGGCGACGCCAGTCATAACAACACACACACACCACACACACACACACACACACACACACACACACACACACACACACACAGCACACACACACTTATGTTTTCAGGCATTTAGCTGATGTTCTTATCCACGGCAGCTTACAATGACTGATGGACTGATGTACGCACACATATTGTATGCTTTATATGTGTGTGTGTGTGTGTGTGTGTGTGTGTGTGTGTGTGTGAGTGTGTGTGTGTGTGTGTGTGTGTAGCAGAGGGGTGGGAAAGCTTGGGGTCATGGATAACAAGTCAGACCTAGAAATACAATGAGCTCGGCTGTAATGTGTCTTATCTACACATACACACACACACACACACACACACACACACACACACACAGTGAATTAAAGAGAAAGACAGCAGGAGTTAGTGCTGAGCTTACAGTGGGACGACCAGTAACAATAATGGTAATAAATGAACTACTGCTGATAATAATGATAATAAAATTAAATAATAATAATAATAAAATTAATTGATAATAATAATAAAACTATTAGTGATTAGTATTGTTGTAGAAA
>NW_019524680.1:14264-17445 GCF_002814215.2 Seriola lalandi dorsalis | reverse complement strand
TGTGTGTGTGTGTGTGTGAGTGTGTGTGTGTGTGTGTGTGTGTAGCAGAGGGGTGGGAAAGCTTGGGGTCATGGATAACAAGTCAGACCTAGAAATACAATGAGCTCGGCTGTAATGTGTCTTATCTACACACACACACATATACACACATATACACACACACACACACACACACACACACACACACACACACACACACAGTGAATTAAAGAGAAAGACAGCAGGAGTTGAGCTTACAGTGGGACGACCAGTAACAATAATGGTAATAAATGAACTACTGCTGATAATAATAATAATAAAATTAATTGATAATAATAATAAAACTATTAGTGATTAGTATTGTTGTAGAAAGCAGATATTCAGGTGACTGACCACACCAGGGTTTTTACTGCAGTAGAACTCGTCTGTGAGAATTTACTGTTAAAAACAACAATGACCTACAGACGCCGTCCTCGTCAGACCAACAACACCCGTTTGTTCGCATCACTCGTCCCCCAACAAGCGGCCCCTTGTAGCGCTGAGGGTAACGCCCGTCCTCTCTCTGCAGTGAGGGGCGGGCGTAGCATGACGTCGTCGTAGCGCCCGTATGAACACCCGCTCACGCCACCGTTCACAATGATAAATCAGTCAGTTAAAATGGAATCGGAGAAGAAGAAAAAGCCGTCAGAGTATAAACTGATCCGTCTGTTCCATCAACCGTGTGAACTAATTGTCCTGGCAGCTAATAAACAAGCTAACTGACATATGAACTGTAGCTAGCTTCAAGAGCTAATTAATTAAATAATGTACACGTACAAGCGAAGATGTTAGTGGTTTTACTGGCTCAACTAGTTACAATAATTCTCTTTAGCCTTGCAAGTTTAGTCCCGATATCCCAAACCGGTAGGACGCGGGGAACACGGGAAGGAAATGAGTGTCGAGTACGACCAACTCTGTCTCCTAGAAATGGATTACGTTACGAGTCGACTTTTCTTTAACGAACAAAGTACTGGCTGCTTTTATTCATGGAAACAGAGTCGCTGCTGCTGGTGGAGGACTGTGATACGACAGACCAGGTTCACATCTGGATTCCCGTCAACAGCAGCTCTTCAGTCAGTGAAAGATGGTGGTTTTGGTTTTGACGTAAATAAACAGGATTTAACCAGATCAGGATGTTTCCCTGTGAGAGTCTGAACACAACCAGGAAACAGTTTATACTATAGAATAGAAAACTTGATCTGGTCGCAATTACGTTTCCTGTAAAACACGTTTGCTGTTGCAGGTTAGCTGCATATAAACGTAGTTTCGAGGGTCTGAAGGTTTCTTGTCTTTTCTGGAGTCGTGTGTTTTAATCTTTTCTTCTTCCCGCGTTGAGTCTGAAGATCTCTGACGAGAACCGACAGCTGGATCACTCCTTCGTTTACAACTGCAAAACACGGAAATGAGGAATGGTGTTGTTAGTCGCGTCAGGCGGTACAGTGAAGTCCACGCCCCGCCGATCACCTCTGTACGTCGGCCCAAGGTCGTAAAAGGCGGCGAGCTCTGATTGGTCGGGGTCTGACATGACGTTAGGAGTATATATGTCACCTGGTTGAAACATTGCGATCCGATCTGAGCGTGAGGAGTTCGAGCTTCTTGTTGGATGAACCGTAACCGTAGTAACCAAAATGTTCACGACACTGTTTAGACAAAAAGGTGCTTGAGGAACTTTTGGAGGTTCTTCGATTTGAAACAGTGGAGGAACCTCTGAAGGTGCTTTGAGGAACCTTCAAGAAAAGGTTCTTAGAAGAACTCGCTCTTACTTGAGGAACCTTTTGAAGCTCCATGAAGAACCTTTTGTAGAGGTGCTGTGATAATAATAATAATGATAATAATATAAACGATGATGATGGAACAGCAGATATCTTAGAGTGAGGTTTTATTGATGTATTGATCACATATCAAATACAGAATTTTTAATATTCAAAAATGAATAAATAGAAAACTCAGTGAATATGTTTAACGGGGGGGGCATTTTAGAAGGTGACACACTTCCTGTGGTTCATCAGTTCAGGTCTCTGATTGTCGGCAGCAGCTTCATGTGAAAAACTGAACATTTGATATGAAATGTGTCAGAGGTCAGAGGTCGTGATTGTCTCGTTTGTGTGGAGAGACGCTTCGATTCTTCGGTTTAAATAAAATATGAACAAAGATGAAACTATTTTATTGTTGAGCTCATTTACACTCGGAGTCTGAGACGCAGGGAGACAGTTCCACGTTTCCTGTCGCTCTGCTCATATAAAACATTTGCACTTAGTGCCAATAAAGATCATCTGAATTGAACTGAAGGGAATCTGGAGGAAAAAGAAAAGGCAGTAAAAAAAGAAAAAGGGAGGGATGACGGAGAGAAAGAGAAACAGAAACGCTGAGGGTGGAAAGAGGGAAAACAGGGGGGAAAAAAGAGAGAGAGAGAGTTTGAAGATGTGGATGGAGGGGAGAGAAAGAGGAGAAAGTGTGAGAGTGGAGGGACTGAGGGAGAAATAATTAGAGGGGGGAGAGAGACTATAGGAGATAAGGGAGAGAGAGAGAGAGGGGAGGGGAGAGGGCAAGTGAATGGAAGCAGAGAGAGAGAGAGAGAGAGAGAGAGAGAGAGAGAGAGAGAGGGGCTCGTGCAGCAGCCGCTCCGGTAGTTTTGGCTCCGGAGACTCGCAGGACGCAGCGAACTGTCCCGGCTCCCCTCGATGGTTCACCGCAGCCCGGAGGAGGGACCAACCTTCCACCGCTGCCCGGAAATCAGCGCGCAGGAGCCGCACACACAGTGACAGCAGTAAGCCTCTTCTGCGCTCCAACAACTTTCACATTAAAAAAAAACAAAAAACAACAAAAAAACAACAACATCTCGGGGAAACTCCGGAGCGTCTCTACCCGCCCACCGCTGCCTCTGCTCGGACACGGACAACACGCCGGACCGCTGATCTGACTTGGACTTACCCGGACTCATCTGTTTATTTATTCTGGTGAAACTTTTACTCACCGGCTGCTTCACATTGTAAAGTGATCCAAAGTGTGCGCGCGCTTTTCTTGCTTTTATTTGGAGCGGGTTTTTATTTTTATTTTTTTTTTGTGCGTAAAATCCGCGTTTAACAACAACCATCCGAGCCGGAGCCAGCGCAGCGCAGCGGGGCTGAGGCGCAGGGTCACCCCGGCTGGACTCCGTTTATAC
>NW_019524680.1:9858-13308 GCF_002814215.2 Seriola lalandi dorsalis | reverse complement strand
GTGTGTGTGTGTGTGTGTGTGTGTGTGTGTGTGTGTGTCCTCCACGTCCCCGTCCTGCTCTGACCACTGTCTCCGTGTGTGTTGATGCTGATGATTGACGCCTCGTCCTCTCGTGTCTCCTCCCAGCAGCTGGTGGGCAGCCATGTTGAAGCCGGGCGACCCGAGCGGCTCGGCCTTCCTCAAGGTGGACCCGTCCTACCTGCAGCACTGGCAGCAGCTCTTCCCTCAGGCGCAGCTGAAGGCTCCTCTGGCCCCGCCGCCGCCTCCACCTGACCGCCTCTCCATCCCCGTGGACAGCCTGCGCCAGTCCCGCCTGCACAGCCACCTCCTGGCCTCCGCACACTGCACCTCCTCGTCTTCCTCTTCCTCCTCTACGTCCTCCTCAGCAGCTTCGTCTTCAGCGGCGGCGGCGGCGGCAGCAGCAGCAGCTGCTCTCACCCCGTCCTCCTCCATCTCCATCTCTGCCTCCGCAGGGCTCTCCCAGCTGCCCGTGCCCCAGCAGATCGCTCTCTTTGGGCAGGCGCTGGCCCCGGTGTGTGCTGGGCCTGGAGGTCCTGGAGGAGGAGGAGGAGGGGGACCAGGAGGACCAGGAGGACCAGGAGATCTGGTGGTGGTCGTCCCCCCGGAGAACCAGCAGGGTCACAACCCAGCAGTGGGGCTCCTCCATCAGGCCAAAGAGCAGAGCTGTGGGGGGGTGGGGGTGGTGTCGTCCAGCGTGAAGAGCAGCAGCAGCGGAGGAGGCGGCGAGGAGGGCGGGAAAGGAGCAACGACGAGGTTCAAACTGACGTCGGAGGAGCTGGACTACTACCTGTACGGACAGCAGAGGATGGAGATCATCCCACTGAGCAACCACACGGGAGAGATCAACAACCGTACGTACACACACACACACACACACACACACACACACACACACACACACACACACCTGTCACTGAGAGGTTGTGTTTTTGGTGATTCTACTCCTTCATCTGAACGCTGATGACGGACACGTGGCGCTCCGTCAGAGTCAAACTCATTTTCTCAGTGAGGCACAGATTGTGTGCGAGTCGCTCGGCGACGACCTTTGACCCTCCGCTGTTTAATCTCTGTTTTATTCCTCATCAGTTTCCATCACATTCCTGTAACTGTAAACGAACAGTGTCTGTGCTGCGTTCAATCCTTCTGATGATCAATAATTACTTCACAGTCATTTAATCACTGCTGCTGATTATTTCTATAATATTTCTTTCTTTCTTTAATTTAGTGTGTGTGTGTGTGTGTGAGTGTGAGTGTGAGTGTGTGTGTGTGTGTGTGTGTGTGTGTGTGTGTTATTTTACTTTAATTAATCTCTTATAGCGTTACTAAATTATTGTATAATTATCAGAAGAAAATTCCTAATTATATATAATTATATATGTAATATTTATAATTTCACAGGGAGATATTGAACCTTTAATCCTGGTGTTACTGTGTTTCTCAACACTGAATAAAATCCTACAGAAATATCAACTCTGCTTGTTAAAATATTTCTTTAATGTAAATTTATTCAAAACTCTGCAAATTTAGTGTCAGGCCTTAATTTAATTTAATTGCAGCAAAAAATTGATTCAAAATCATTGATGAAATAAAAAAAATAAGATAAAGCAGGTGAGAAATTAATTAATGATAATTAAAGTTGATTATTTCCACTTTTAAATAATTTTCTTATCTAATTTAAATTAGTGATACATTTTGAAATTTAAAGTATAACAGATTTATTTAGTAAATAAAATGAATTAAACCTGTTTATGAAACTCTATTAAACAAATAAATATTTTCCTTTATCAGCGGGTTTGAAAAGACGTCATGACGCCGTGTGTGACGTGTTACAGTTGGTTTGACAGCTGCTGTGTTGGACAGTAGGAGCTGGAGGGGGGAGCGGGGGGGGTCAGAGGTCAGAGGTCAGCAGCCTGGTCGGAGTTCAGACCAGCTCCGAGTTAAAGTTCATCAGACTTCATTCACACTTTTAGAGAAATAAGAGATGTTGTTTTATCTGCACCTGTCCGTCCTCTCTGTTTGATCCCTGATGACGTCAACCAATCTCCAATTAAAGCGATCGATTAATTACATATTAGTTTTATTTCAGGAGTTTTTCTAAAGCTCAGGAGCAAAAAATCAAACGCTCATCAGAAGCGTTTAAACAGACAGAAGCGTTTTTTATGTTTATGTTAAAATCCTTTTTTTTTAAATCAACTTTTATAGTTAAATTATTATTTTAACAGATTTTCCTGCTGAAATTTTTCCTCCAGTTTTTTTTTTAAAAGCAGAAAAACACGTTTTTACTGCGCGTGAACTCCTTTATAACTTTGATTTCTACTGTGTGTGTGTGTGTGTGTGTGTGTGTGTGTGTGTGTGGACAGATATTGACAGAGCGCCGTCATGCATAACACACGCACACGCATACACACACACACACACACACACACGCACACGCACACGCACAGAGGTCGGGGTGTCCCGTCAGACGTTAAAACACACTCAGAGACTCAGCGGCCCTTTGCTCCGGTCTAACAGCAGAGACACACACACACACACACACACAATCGCGCGCGCCCTCTCGGTGTGAGCCTCTCCCCGTTTCCCGCTGCGCACGTGGAGACCAAAGTGAGGTCTCGTGCCTGACACTGTGGAGCGTTTTTTAAGGTGGAAGTGTAGTTTTAAAGCCGCTCCTCTCTGCAGACAGAGGTCTCACTCTGCCTGTTACACGTTGACTCCGTTTGATTTTCATCCGGTAATAAACAAGATCTCAGGAGCTTTATTATTATAATAATAATATTATATGACAGTATATAATTATAAAACTCTCTCATAGTTATTCTGTAGATGAGAGTCTGATATTTAAACATTTCTGTCTCACCATTATATTTGATACATTTTTCATTTGTTTATTATCAGGGTTTCATTAGAACATATCTGATGTATTTTTGTTTTTACTGAGCGTCACAGTTCATTTATATTCTTTTATGTTCTATTTTAATATTAATAAAACAGCTATAATCCGTTTAAAGTCTCATATTAAGTGATTGTGTTGCAGGTTGAACGTGTTTTATCTTCCTCTCCGTGATGTGTTCAGACTCTATTACAGATATATCAGTCTATCAGCTTATTGATTGATGCTTTTCCTATAATATTTCTATAAGTGCCTGAGGTTATTAACGCGCCTGTAATAACGGCCCTTTATGACTTTAGTACTTCCTGTCCTGTCCCGGTTCCGTCCCGCCGGTGTCACGGAGCTTCTCCCGCTCCCACAATGCTCCTGTGATCGGTCCGTGTCCGTGTCCGCGCGCTCTGACATCTGCAGCGCAACTTTCAGAGTTCATCATCATCGCTGCTTCTGCTTTCAGGCGGCGATCCTAAACACCACTGTGTGTGTGTGTGTGTGTGTGTGTGTGTGTGTGTGTGTGTGTGTGTGTGTGTGTGTGTGTGTGT
>NW_019524680.1:3904-9613 GCF_002814215.2 Seriola lalandi dorsalis | reverse complement strand
TGTGGGTGGGGGGGTGTAGATAAAGCAGTCACACATACACACTCCCTCACGTGTCACCGTCTGACCTCGATTATTAATTACACCAATAATAATAATGATAGTGGTAATAATAAAAATAACTATAATAATAAATGTCAAAAAGAATTAAAAAAGTCACGTTTTTATCTGTTTTAATATATTGAATTAAATTATTTTCTATTTAAAATCATTCACTAATTATTGTATTTTGACCATATAAAATATAAATTCACATTCAAAGATAAAGTAACAGAACAAGTCAGAGTTTCATTTAAAGGTCCAGATGCAGTGAAAAACATTTTGTCTTAAATAAAATAATGTTTTCTTGTTCTGACTGAAGTCACGTCTTTATATAAATGTATATATTTCTGTAAATTTCAAGGGTTTTTATGACACAAGTCAGATATAAAAAGTTTTTAAAGACGGATTCTGATTCTTCAGATCAGCTGAATAAATTAAACTCAAACTTAAATAAATTAAAATGAATTATAATTAAAAATAAACAATAAAATAAGATAAAACTCAGTATTCTGCACCTGAATTATACAGATTGTTTGTAGAAGACTGGACCCTGATGTCAGAGTTAATCATTTCATCAAAGAGTCAAATCAAAAAATAAAATGTTCAATTTTATGATTTTTTAAAAAGCACTCATGTGATTTAATATTTTATATCACACTTCTATAAAGGTTTGACGTGTGAGTGACAGAGTAAGGTTGACATGTCCTGACAGCACTCAATCCTACATTTCCCAGAATGCACTCGGGCAGTATCTCTTCATCAGAGCCACATCAGTCAAACTCCACACCTTCAGTTTGTCGTGCAGATGTTTTCTGTTTTAAATTAGTTTCGTTTCAAAACAAGAGCTGAGATAAATTTAATAATTATAATGATTATGATTTTTCAGACTTGACTGAGAAAACTTTCTACAACAACATTTACAGACTAAATAAAACTAGACTTGACTAGTGAAGTCAGACTTAAAGAATCTTTAGTTTGGTTTTTGTTTCCAAACCACGAGCAGATTCATGATGAAGTTTCTGTCTGCTGTCGGTCTCTAACAGTTTGAATATCAGTGGAGAGTTTACCTTTGTTCACAGATCAATAATAGAAACAATCAATAATCGAACTCCATGATGAAAATCTTCAGCAGCTCTTGTTTTCTTGTTTGATACCTGTGTGTCGTGGTCAGTGTAATAAGGGGAGAAAAAGAAAAAAAATCTAAATCGAATCATTTGAAATAATAAACGTCTGGATTTTTATATTCAATAAATCTCGATGTTCCAGCAATAAAACGTCCAACAGGAAGTAATCAGACAGCTGGAACGTGTTCCGCTGTGATACAAGACACAGATCAATTCTTCCAGTTTACATCTGGAGTCAACGTCAGCTGGCAGCTTCACTGTAATTTAATAAAGTCAGACACACACACACACACACACACACACACACACACACACACACACACACACACAGCTCTGACCGCCTGTTTTCAGTCTGACCTCATGTCACACACAAGTGAACCTGCGTTTGACTCACTTACACTTAAAAAAAAAAAAAGTTTAAATCAAAGGAGCAGATTTCATGTCACTTCCTGTTTGTGTGGCGGCTGCGCTCAGGCTCAGGTGACGGGACGAGTCGTTGTTCTTGAACAGCAGCACAGACGGACCTGCTGCCTCCACACGCCGACGTGTCGGCTTCTTCTGCACAAAAGTCCGTTTTGGTTAAATATTGAAAAATGAACTTGTTCTTTCTTGCTACTTGAAATTTGCTCCAACTTTTTCTCCTCTTCTCTCCCAAACGTTAAAAGCTGCGAAAGATAAACACGAGCATAAATAAGATAAATGATACTTCAGCAGCTTCGAGCCCACACTGTAGAATGTATTTCTTTAGTACGAATGGTTTATAATTAATTAGCTCGTCAACACTTTATAAATCAGCTGATACAACACATTAGATTAAAAGGGAAACAATGACCTGATGTTTGCCAAATAGTGAGCCCTCATGTATCTGTACTGTTCAGCCTCATATTCTCCTTCATCAGCGTTTGTTCCCGTCATTTATTTCTAACTGATGCCTATTTATAATAAAGTGTGAAACACATCAACATTTATTAATCAGTGGTATTAACTCATGAGTCAGATTAATGAGTAGTGAGCATTAACTTGATCTTGCCAAATAGTGAGCCTGCATCAATGTGTGAAAACTGTGTTATAACATGTTTATAATTGTTTATTTATGATTTATAAAGTGTCAACAACCAAATTATAAAGCATTTATAAGTCCAGTCGTGTTGTAAAGTAGGGCGTGATTACGTCTCTGAAATTCTATTTATTTTTCTTACGAAACTAATTCACAAAAAATAAAAAGAAAACAGACTGGAACAACCGAACACACTTCCTGTAAAATCCACATTTCATCCATTAATTTATCTGTTTAATCTGTAGATTGAATTTGATTTTAAATGTATTTAAATTTAAAAACTGTTGTTTCAAACACTCGGCCATGTTTCTGCTTCTGGAGGAGGATGATTAATAACTTTAGTTAAATTTACATTCAGTCAAACTTTACGATATTTAGTAGAAACATTAAATTCAGGCTTTAAAAACCATCATGTATTTAATCAGAGAATATAACCTCTTTATGTCAGTCCACCTAACATTACAGAGGACACGAGCGCTGTCCTCTTTGTCCTGGAAGTCTTTTATTGTGAAGGTGCAGGAAATGTTAACTTGGATTAACAATAAAAGCGTTTCTGTTTTTCCTGCTCGGTCGTCATGGACGACATGTTAGCAGAAATCGACACAGAGCGACGTGACGGCTCGTGTGTTGTTTGGTTTCCCGCTCTTTTAGCTCAGAGTTTGGTCTCCACCAGCTGTTTTCTGACCGAGCGCGTCGGCTGCTCGAGGACAGTTTCTCTTTTTTTCCCTCCTGATGAAACCTGAGGCTGAACCGGAGAGTAAATGTCCCGGAAAATGAAAAATAGTAGCTAAAAGAGGCGAAAAGCTCCAGAGAGCTTTTTGTTTCGCTGTGGGTTCAGAGAGCGGAGCGGCGTTCTCGCTGTGTGGTCCGTCCTCATCTGGACTCACAGCTGTGTTGGAAACAAACGCAGCTATTATCAACCAAAGACTTTATGAAGTGTGATGGTTCTGTGGAGGAGAAATCCAGCAGCTTGTTGCTGAACCTCGACCTTCTCAGTGATCGTCGTGGTGACGAGTCAGGAAGTGAGGAGGCGAGGAGTCGAGGAGGCGAGGAGGCGAGGAGGCGAGGGTCAGGAAGTGAGGAGGCGAGGAGTCAGGAAGTGAGGAGGCGAGGAGGCAGAGAAGTGAGGAGGCGAGGAGGCAGGAAGTGAGGAGGCGAGGAGTCAGAGAATGGAGGAGGCGAGGAGTCAGGAAGTGAGGAGGCGAGTAGGCAGACAAGTGAGGAGGCGAGGATGTAGGAAGTGAGGAGGCGAGGAGTCAGGAAGTGAGGAGGCGAGGAGGCGAGGAGTCAGCTGCTGCTGTGTTTATGAAGCAGACTAATACCTGAACGTTCAGAATAATTTGTTGCAGAGATAAAAACGTTTCGGCTTCGAGGTTTTTCTTCAGGAAGGTACAAAAGAAAAAGGAAAAAGCAGCTGAGTTTGTGGACGGAGCCGCGTCAGTAAAACGTGGTAGGAAGTTGCCCGCAGACGTTTTAAGTGGAGATGGCGTCCGCCGCTCGGAGATCAGAGGCAGAGCGGCGCTGTCTAAACACTGGCGATGGATGTAACAGAATACTGAGTTTGAATGATGGGCGGCGAGGAGAACACGCCATAACAAGTTCACAGCCAGTTCATCAGTGTGAAGGAGGAAGTGTTTCTGTGCGGATGTTAGCATCTAGCTGCAGAACAAAAGGGACACATTCAATAATAACTTTTAATCAATAGTATTTAAATTAAAACAAATATATATTGATGTATATTATATTGCAAAACCTAATGTAATATATTAAAAAGTATTTTTATTAAAAACAACATATTAAAAAGTTTAATGTTCAAAAATAATTGTTCTGATTCAGAACTAGATTGTAAATATATGAAAATCACAGCGACTCGTGGATTTTAATACAGTGACTATGAAGCTCCACAATGTTTGTGTTTCATGTGATGAAACTTTATTTAAAACAGCAGCAGCAGCAGCAGCTGAGTGATGACGTCGTCCTGTTGTTGTGTGGTCGTCTTTATTTTCTGTTGAGATCAAACCTGTGACATCATCTCCTCATCGTCTCCTCTGTCTCCTCGTCTCCTCTGTCTCCTCTGTCTCGTCATCATCTCCTCTGTCTCCTCACCGTCTCCTCTGTCTCTCTGTCTCCTCGTCGCCTTGTCTCCTCATCAGCTCCTCTGTCTCCTCTGTCTCCTCTGTCTCATCATCTCCTCATCGTCTCCTCTGTCTCCTCGTCTCCTCTGTCTCCTCACCGACTCCTTGTCTCCTCGTCTCCTCTGTCTCATCATCTCCTCATCGTCTCCTCTGTCTCCTCGTCTCCTCTGTCTCCTCACCGACTCCTTGTCTCCTCGTCTCCTCTGTCTCATCATCTCCTCATCGTCTCCTCTGTCTCCTCATCGTCTCCTTGTCTCCTCACCGTCTCCTCTGTCTCCTCGTCTCCTCTGTCTATTCATCTCCTCACCGTCTCCTCATTGTCTCCTCATTGTCTCCTCTGTCTCCTCATCGTCTCCTCTGTCTCCTCATCGTCTCCTCTGTCTCCTCTGTCTCTCTGTCTCCTCGTCGCCTTGTCTCCTCATCAGCTCCTCTGTCTCCTCGTCTCTTCTGTCTCCTCATCAGCTCCTCTGTCTCCTCATCGTCTCCTCTGTCTCCTCTGTCTCCTCGTCAGCTCCTCTGTCTCCTCGTCTCTTCTGTCTCCTCGTCAGCTCCTCTGTCTCCTCGTCTCTTCTGTCTCCTCATCAGCTCCTCTGTCTCCTCATCGTCTCCTCTGTCTCCTCTGTCTCCTCGTCAGCTCCTCTGTGTCCTCATCGTCTCCTCTGTCTCCTCATCAGCTCCTCTGTGTCCTCATCGTCTCCTCTGTCTCCTCATCAGCTCCTCTGTCTCCTCGTCTCCTCTGTCTCCTCGTCTCCTCGTCTCATCTGTCTCCTCTTTCTCCTCTGTTTCCTCTGTCGTCTCTTCTCTCTCCTCTGTCTCCTCATCGTCTCCTCTGTCTCCTCTGTCTCCTCGTCTCCTCTGTCTCCTCGGTCTCCTCTGTCTCCTCTGTCTCATCATAGTCTCCTCTGTGTCCTTGTCTCCTCTGTCTCTTCGTCTCTTCACCGTCTCCTCATTGTCTCCTCATTGTCTCCTCTGTCTCTTCATTGTCTCCTCTGTCTCGTCATCATCTCCTCTGTCTCCTCTGTCTCCTCTGTTTCCTCGTCTCCTCTGTTTCCTCGTCTCCTCGTCTCCTCGTCTCCTCTGTCTCCTCATTGTCTCCTCATTGTCTCCTCATCTCCTCTGTCTCCTCTGTTTCCTCGTCTCCTCGTCTCCTCTGTCTCCTCATTGTCTCCTCATTGTCTCCTCATCTCCTCTGTCTCCTCTGTTTCCTCGTCTCCTTGTCTCCTCTGTCTCCTCATTGTCTCCTCTGTCTCGTCATCATCTCCTCGCCTCCTCTGTCTCCTCGTCTCCTCGTCTCCTCGTCTCCTTGTCTCCTCGTCTCCTCTGTGGTGTCTCAGACACATCAGTAACTTCATGA
>NW_019524680.1:0-1244 GCF_002814215.2 Seriola lalandi dorsalis | reverse complement strand
CTGTCTGTCTGTCTGTCTGTCTGTCTGTCAACATCAGAACAGTTTTCATTTACTGTGTCAAGATCAGATTCTGTTCTAACAAAGATTTTTTAATTTTAAATTTAAAAATGTCGTAACATCTGAAACAGGAGGAGCAGGTGAAGTGGTCACCCCTCAGATGTCCTGTGGGCAGTGAACGCAGCGCCGCCTCCCGTCACTGTTTATAACAGCTGCTGTTTCTGAAGTCTTTATAACAGGCGGCTGCTTGGGGCCCCGTCAGGCTGTTAGGGGGGCCCCCGAGGGCTGACGAACTTTAGTCCACAGCAATGTCTCAGAACGTGACTCCTCCCTCTGAAACAACCAATGACATATCAGCAGGAAACGTCCTTAAAGAGGCGTCATGTTGATGAGCACTGATCTTATAATGTGTCAACGTGACAGTGTTGAAGTTATTTACTGGATTATTCAGGTTTTTATTGTTCTTTATTTCTATTTTTCTTTATATTTCTACTTTCAAAATCCTACGTGAACATTTGGAAAAGAAAATATTAAAAAAAGTTTAAATTTCCTACGTTTTTCGTTGGCAGATTATTTATTACATAATGGTGATGAATGATGATTGGTACTTCTGTGCCCAGCGCCCAGAGGACTGTTGAATCACCACTGATGTGTTCAACACCAGTAATCCCTCCGAGCGGCCCGAGTGTGTTACGTGTTTACAGAACATCTGGACGAGCTGCTGCAGAAACTGTTGATTTACATTTTTTTGTTGGCTCCCGGCGCTCCAGAAAATAGAAATATATAAACTGAAAGGGAGGATTGTTTTTGTGTGTGTTTTTGACGTGTGTGTTGTGGCTGTGTGTTCAGGTGTGTCTCTGCACCAGTACAGTTCCTGGTCTGGGTTACGGGATCTGTGCGGCTCAGAGGATTCCTCAGGGAACCTGGATCGGCCCGTTTCAGGGAGTCCCTCTGCTGCTGGACAAACTGCAGTCCGGAGCCGTCAGGAACACGCGACACCTGTGGGAGGTGAGTGTCACACTCTTCTTCTACACTTCCTGTGGCCGCACGCTCAGGTCACTTCTATTCTTTTAGGGAGCAGATGCGTCGTATTCACAGGTTTTATCCTGAGCTCTGTGTGAATATGTGTTTGTGTACTTGTGTGTGTCAGGTTGTGCAGTTCAGTGTGTGTGTGTGTGTGTGTGTGTGTGTGTGTGTGTGTGTGTGTCAGGGGTCAGAGGTCATGGGGGGAAGGTGGGAGCTTTCAA
>NW_019524679.1:257158-270102 GCF_002814215.2 Seriola lalandi dorsalis | reverse complement strand
GTATAAAAATGGCATAGTATAGTTAGGCTTAAAAAGTCAGGGTATAGTAAGTCATAAAGTCATAGTATAGTAAAGCATAAAAAGTCATAGTACCGTTAGGCATAAAAACATCATAGTATAGTAAGGCAGAAAAAGTCATAGTATAGTTAGGCAGAAAAAGTCATAAAAGGCAAAAAATATAGTATAATAAGTTATTAAAAAAGTCAGAGTATAGTAAGGTACAAAAACGTTTTAATATAATAAGGCATAAAATGTCATGAAAATGTCATAATACAGCAAATCATAAAAACATCATAATATAGTAAATAATAAAAAAGTCATATAATAAGGCTAAAAAAATAGAATAGTAGAATAGTAAGGCATGAAAATGGCATAGTATAGTAAGGCATAAAAACATCATAATATAGTAAATAATAAAAAAGTCATATAATAAGGCTAAAAAAATAGAATAGTAGAATAGTAAGGCATGAAAATGGCATAGTATAGTAAGGCATAAAAAAGTCATAGTATAGTATGTCAAAGTCATAGTATAGTAACGGATAAAAAGTCATATTATAGTAAGGCAAAAAAGTCATAATATAGTAAGGCATACAAATCATTGTATATTAATCCATACAAAATCATAATATAATTAGGCATAAAAAAATCTTAGTACAGTAAGGCATAAAACGTCTTAGTATAGTAAGGCATAAAATAGTCATAGTATAGTATGTCATAAAGTCGTAGTATAGCACGGCAAAAAAAGTCATAGTATAGTTGTGCACAAAAAAATGTCATAGTATAGTAAGGCATAAAATGTCAAAAAAATGTCATAGTAGAGTGAGGCAAAAAAAGGTCATAGTATAGTAAGGCATAAAATGTCATAAAAACGTCATAGTATATTAAGGCATAAAATGTCAAAAGAATGTCATAGTATAGTAAGGCATAAAATGTCATAAAAACGTCATAATATAGTAAGGCATAAAATGTTAAAAAAAAAAAAGTCATATTATACTGAGCCATAAAACGTCATAGTATAGTAAGGCATAAAAACGTCATAGTATAGTAAGGCATAAAATGTCAAAAAAATGTCATAGTATAGTGAGGCATAAAAACGTCATAGTATGGTAAGGCATACAATGTAAAAAAAAATGTCATAGTATAGTGAGGCATAAAAACGTCATAGTATATTAAGGCATAAAATGTCAAAAAAATGTCATGGTATAGTAAGGCATAAAATGTCATAAAAACGTCATAGTATAGTAAGGCATAAAATGTAAAAAAAAAAGTCATATTATACTGAGCCATAAAACGTCATAGTATAGTAAGGCATAAAATGTCATAAAAACGTCATAGTATAGTAAGGCATAAAATGTCAAAAAAACATCATAGTATAGTGAGGCATAAAAACGTCATTGTATAGTAAGGCATTACATGTCATAAAAACATCCTAGTATATTAAGGCATAAAAAAAAACATAGTATATTAATGTATAAGAATGTCAAAATTACATTGTATGATAAGGCAAAAAATGTCACAAAAACCTCATAGTATAGTAACGTATGAAAATGTCAAAAACGTCACAGTATAATAAGGCATAAAAATGTCATAGTGTAGTAAGGCATAAAAGTCATAAAAGGCATTAAAAACGTCATAGTATAGTAAAGCATAAAAACATCATAGTATTGTAAGACATCAAAAGTCATAGTATAGTAAGGCATAAAAAAGGCAAAGTATATGTAATCAGAAATCAAATCAAATTTATTTATAATTCACATTTAAATACAGCAAACAGCTCACCAAAGTGCTGTACAACATCAGTAAAACACAAATAACCCAGAGAACCCAGATCTGATGGATATGGACAGTGTATTCCACTGTCTGGTAAGGTACAAAAACGTTACAATATAACAAGGCATAAAATGTCATTAAAATGTCATAATACAGCAAGGCATAAAAACATCATAATATAGTAAAGCATAAAAAAGTCACAGTGTAATAAGGCTAGAAGAAAGTCATAGTATAGTAAGGTATAAAAATGGCATAGTATAGTTAGGCTTAAAAAGTCAGGGTATAGTAAGTCATAAAGTCATAGTATAGTAAGGTATAAAAATGGCATAGTATAGTTAGGCTTAAAAAGTCAGGGTATAGTAAGTCATAAAGTCATAGTATAGTAAAGCATAAAAAGTCATAGTACCGTTAGGCATAAAAACATCATAGTATAGTAAGGCAGAAAAAGTCATAGTATAGTTAGGCAGAAAAAGTCATAAAAGGCAAAAAATATAGTATAATAAGTTATTAAAAAAGTCAGAGTATAGTAAGGCATAAAAAAGTCATAGTATAGTATGTCAAAGTCATAGTATAGTAACGGATAAAAAGTCATATTATAGTAAGGCAAAAAAGTCATAATATAGTAAGGCATACAAATCATTGTATATTAATCCATACAAAATCATAATATAATTAGGCATAAAAAAATCTTAGTACAGTAAGGCATAAAACGTCTTAGTATAGTAAGGCATAAAATAGTCATAGTATAGTATGTCATAAAGTCGTAGTATAGCACGGCAAAAAAAGTCATAGTATAGTTGTGCACAAAAACGTCATAGTATGGTAAGGCTTAAAATGTCATAGTATAGTAAGGCAAAAAAAAAAGTCATGGTATTGTATAAATTTCTTTGTGTATTGGCAAATCTGTTTTTGCATTTGCATTTATTTTTTATACTTGTGGAACATGTTTTATATTTACAGACTACACATTTATGCATGGATTGTCAAGCTGTTCACACAAATAATATTGAAACAAATCTATCTGCATATTTAGAAAATTCGTTTTAGAACCAGATGTGACGCACACAACATTTGTTAATAGACTGGTAATACCAGTTTCTTTTATTAATAAATATAATGTAATAAACACAATTTGAGCCTTTTCCTCATATTTTGGGCTAAAATGTGCTTTCACTAGACACAGTCACAGTTTTTATATGTCCCCTTGATCCTTGTATCTATATTAAACAGATAGTAGTAGTTGTGCACATACACTTTTTATCCCACACATAACCATAAAATGACTGAAAAAAAAAACATGACTGTTGTAATTGGGGCTCCTGAGCTGTACTAGTTAACAGATTATTGAGAGATTATTTTCTAGATTAGTCCTGTTATCTAAGAAAAAAAAAAAAAAAAAGATTCCAGGGATTGATAATCCAGGCAGGGTCACCATCGTTCAAACAGCAGACATTCAGTGGGCGGGAGATTCACTCAGTGCATCAGAACAAATTATACAAAAAAAATTCTTTCATAATAAAATCGTCCTGAGTGACTTTGTCTGCAGGAGATTACGCAATGTACTGTAACTTTTTTACATAAATGAAATCTACTTTGAGTGCATACGCTGTTAAGAGAGCCAACAGTCACATGATGAAAGCATCTGAGGCTAAACTGTTTTGTTGTATGCTCATATATAATTTTATATTCATGGAATTACTGCCAAGCAAGATTTAAAGTAGCATAAAAAGGCATTGTAATCCTCACAAATAGGCAGAACCATTCATCTCTCTGTTCTACTCTAATTGATTTTTAGCCAAAAATGTAGGATTCATTTTATTCCATTTATATTTGTCAGCAAATACTGCAACTTCAATTTAGTTTCTTTTTCTGCTTTTGTTTTCCTAAAATGTTTTCTCACACCCTATGAAATGACAACACCCTTTCTGTACAGTATGTGCCTGTCATAATAAAAGATGGGGGCAGGTCAGAGTCTAGCGAGAGGCGAGCCTTGCACATCTTACATAATAGTGCTCTCTCTCTCTCTCTCTCTCTCACAACCTGTATATTCTGCCCTGCAGACTGTGCAGCAGACCTGCAGAGGAAATTAATATTTTAATCTCTCAGCCAGATTCAAAGAACAGTCCCCGCTCTCACAGGGCAGCGGATAAATAAGTCATGAGCTAGAGGTTTGTGTGACAACAGGGCTGGACAGACAGTCACAACAACACACGCTGGGAGGAAGTGCACAGCTCTGGGTTTGGCAGCGACTTTCAAATGGGATGTGAGTGACTGATGGTCTCTAAAGTTTCAGAATAAATATCCCAAAGCTGCCGATTTAGATGCTGAGCAACCAGCTTCATTATGCTGTTGACTCTGCATTTGAGATAGTGGCACCCTGCACATATTTAATTTACTGACAAGGTAAAAGCATTGCAAGGCTGCTTCTCCTCAAGACATAAAAATTAGGTCACTCCCACTACTTTACTGAGAGCATGATGCAGTCAGAGCTTCATGAATGGATGACGCCACACTGTGGTCAGTCTGAACAATCTCAACAAACGTGTGTGTGGTTTGTGCTAACTGTAGCAGACACTGCAGTTGTATTCAGGAACTAAATTACTTCTCCAAAAAGTGTTCTTCAGGCAGGAGTTGAAAAGCAAGATGTGACTTAAGAGGAAATGTGGCTTCTTATGTTTAACTTATACCTTATTCTAACCAACACAACAAAACATTACAGGACATACGTTTGGGGACAATAAATAAAATTCATAGATGTGAATATATTGTAAAATTGTTAAAAACTAAAAACCAGTGCTTGGTTTAATCTTCAATGTCACAGATTATTTGTCCACGTCAATCCACAGCACTGTTTCAGCACAATTCTTCCCTATTCATGTTACAACTTTTTCATTTGGTTTCTCATAAACATTTTTCACATACAGGTTCTTTTAATCAACAAAGTTCTTTCGTACATCCCAAAAAACATTACTGCATCATGGTGGGGGGAAAAAAACATAGCGTGAGAAAACTACGAACAAGGAATGGTACTGTCCCTTTAAGTTCCCAAGCAGATGTTGACATCCTCGTCCTCTTCCAGTAATGTCTCAACCCTGTTCAAATTTAATTAGTGAGAGCACACCATCCTCATTAAAGCGCAATGAATGATCAACTCCACTAGTCAATATCTCAGACATGTTGAGGGGCAGGACGCAGAAGTTTTTTTTTTTTTTCTTTTTAATTGGCCACACAAAGTTGTTCTTTCCTTGAAAACCAAGGAATTTATGAGGAATTTACTTAAAAGGACAGCAATGCAAAAGGTAACATAATGTTAATGGTTAACAAACTAAAATAACTTAAAATGTGTAGGAATGATAAACTGAAGACTGTACCATTATCCAGTCATTCTACAGATTTCTGTACATCACACTCTAAATGACTTAAGAATAAATCTGAATAAGTCATGTTTACGTTATTTACAGTTAAATGTAAAGCTTTGTCTCTTAGCGCAACAAAATGTTTTGTTCAGTAACTGCAAAGTGTCTCATTTACACTTCAATTTAAAAACATATTAGCTTTATAGGACCCATTATATCTGGCATTAACATGTATCTTGACTGATGTCACACTCACTGCTGTGGTCATCTGTGTTGCACCCAACATGAAGTCACAATCTAGTCTTGCAAACACCTCAAAAGGACACTTGAGATACATTAACAAACTCTAAAATTAAATGTGGCGCAAGATAACCTCCATAGATACCAATGTGTCAATAAAAGACATGGCAGGCAGCTGTGTTTTGGCTCTGTATTCCAGTAAACTGAATCTGAAATGAAACAATGTGACGGATCAGCATTGAGGGTGTTTATAGCCACATCCATGTGGAAATTGTACTATTTTTTTTTTTTTTACTTATGCCTCTCTTGGCAAAAAGGGCTCCAAACTCTGCTCTGCACTCCCAACACAAATGTGAGCAAAGAAAGTAAAAGCGAAAGACACTGTTTCATTTCAAATCCAATGTGCTGTAGTCAAAACATGACTGTCCGTACTATTACATAATAAGAAAAATTCCAGTTTCTTTGTGCACAGGAAGTAATAACACATAACACATATTATTGCTAGGTGAAAATGCTACAACCAGCTGGCCTGTGTTATTATACAGTATGTATATAAATACAATTCATGTTAACGCCAGGTATTATGAGGGCATATGATATCACTATTGTTATCTGTTAGCTCCAGTGTGGGCCGTGTTCCGGCCATTACATGGTTCATAATATCAAAATGTTCTACAAATGTCCCACATAAGTAAATGTTTGCAAAAAAATTGTCAGCTCTATTTCACATAGTTTTTTCTGGTATATATTTAAAAATCATGAAAAAAAACTGAGCAGTTTTACCCTTTTGAATTTTCCCAAATCAAAATAGATCATAGCATATGGATCTGACTGAGGATTTGTCTGTTAACTGATGTTGGGGGTGGTGTCTCTCCTACTTCCACACTGTCAAAGTGTTGTTTTCTGTTCCATATGTTGCTCATGCTTCAAATATTGAATTCATGTTTGTCCTGTAGTGTGAAGAAGAATGGTGGGGGTCCAAAGTCTTCTTCAGAAATCAGTATGTATGCAGCTGAGTGAAGGCCACTGGCACTCTGATCCCAAGTTACTCCTGAGTTAAATCCATGCATAGTAGTGGCAACGACAATGAGTGTGTCAGTAATCACAGAAACTGCTTGCGCTCATACCCTCACAGTCCATCCCAGACAAACAGTTAGTTCATTGTTCATTGTCTCAAACAGCCTGCTAGTAGTTGAGGAGGCGCTCCCTTTCTGTACCAGCGTAGCGCTGATTAGCAGCAAACACCTTTGCTTTGTTGACTGAAGGACCTGTGAAAGGAGTTACAACACATTAAATTTCATTTTAAATCAGAATTAAATCTGCGTTCAAATTGTATGCTTTATGATTTTCACTTTAACGTGTGACATTACTGACCTATATAGCTGAGCAGTACAGGGAGAAAGATGAGGCCGTGTGTGGCCCCCAGAAGCACGATGGCCAAGTACATCCTAAAGTAGAAGACCTGGAAGATTTGTGACTTGGAAAGCGCCAGGATTACGATACCTCCAAACTTTGTTAATGTGATCCCGCTGAATACCTGCAAAAAGGGAAACGTGTCATTAAATGTCATGTCACTGTGATCATGATAAAAACCAAAATTATTTTACACCTAACTTTTTCAGCTAAAGGAGATATGCAATTACATTTTCCTCAAAACGAAAACTTTGACTTATGCTGCTGTACACGCTTGTATACACTGAGATGCACATAATCGCTATGCAAACATTTTCAATCCAAATATTTACTTATCATTTACTAACCTAATCATTTACTCATATTGATAAAGCTTCCTCTCATCAGTGTGCTAAGAGGTAAAACCAGACTTACAGAACTGCCCATGTGAGCCAGAGCCTCTTCAGCCCGCTCCGCTCTGTTCTTCTTCACACTGATGGAAAACGCTCTCACAATGTGACTGCAGAACTCCACCGAGATACCACAACTCTGCAACGGAGGAAAGGAAACTACTCAGCACCATAAACATGGAAATTATGGAATGAAAGCCAACCAACCTAAGTTTGCTGTCTTGAAGTGAATATGTATGTGTGAGATTGAAGAAAAATCAGGTATTGGTTCAAGTTTTTTTTTCTGGCTATAACATTTTATTTGCCGACATAATTGCTGACATTTGTAGACTTGGTGACATTACTAGAACAAAGTCCCTTAGGGTACGCAAGGCGAGGGGTCAGACAGCCAGACAAAGTGTAAACACATCCTTATTTCAAAGCCACAATCTATGACTCAAAAGACCAAATAGTCACAGAGTTGCAGAGAATTTATATTAGGGAAATAGTAAAACAGACTTGCAATTCATATTTTTCCATTTACAAGTCAAACTGCTAAAACAGTTTGCATAATGTCTGACAGTAAGTTCAACTCAAGGCCCACTTTTTCACATCTTTCCTCAGAATGTTGAGGGGTGAATAATTTGTTTTACCAAAACATGCTAAAACATTATTTACAATGTGTCTGACTGTTTGCTAGCTTGTGTTGGTGCTATAATGAACTTTTCTATTGCCATGTTCCCAGATTGGAGCAATTAAAATGATGAGTCAAATGTAATCATATCTGACAGGAACTATTGCTATAACTATAAAAACATGAATGAATGTTGTAAAAAGACGTGATTTTCCTTTAACTTCAAAGACAATCCTTTCTTTCTGCTGACCTGGTCTTATTTAATTCAAAAGATGTTTTATAAAGTTTTTATTGCTTTGCTTAAAGTGCTGTGTAAGATAAATGTGAAGCGTTTTTCATGTTGCCTCTCACCATGACCAAGTTCACTAAGGAAACTGCATTGAGGCTGATACCCCACAGCCACATGACGCCGAACATGTTGACCAGGATCATGGCGATGGTAAGGCTGACAAGAACAGCTGACCACAGCTCGAAGCCCAACAACACCGTCGACACCACAAATATGGATGCAAGTGACACGCTTAAGTTCAGAGCTGTGTCATACGCAATGGTGAGGTACTGCTCGTAAAACACATAGAAGACGCTGTAAAAGGAAGGAAAATATGTATTAGTGAACAGCCACTGAGAAAATTGCCAACATTGTCCAGTTGCTTAAAATCAGCAGATCAGGGCGTGGCTTCTAAAATGATCTATTTTGTTTTAGTAATAGTAATATTTGTAATCAGAGGCAAATTTATGTCTGGTGTAGTGATGTATTTAAGTAAATGAGTGACTAATGAGTCAGCTTATTCCATCATTGTATAAACGCAGTAAATCTAATTTTGTATCTGCAAATCACTTATTCGTGGAACACTGGGTTCAACCTCAGCAGTGGTGGTGTGACTTTTCTGTGATATTTCGGGATACACTGGATAGGAAGGATAATTCAGTACTTCAATCAAACATCAACTCCATTGCCATTTATAATGTTTTCTTTCCTTTGTGCTTATCTATGACCTACTCCTCCCCTCTGATTCCCTTGAACCTTGTGTTCAAAACAAGCAGAATTTCAGATACCAGTATTTCACCTTAAAACACATACACAGAAAAACCCTCGAGTAGTGGATGGAACTAAAAACACCTGATAAATGATTTAATTTATGCAGCGTATTAAGCAGAGCAACAGGACTTACCTGTAGGGAAAAACTTTATGGTCCATGGACTGACTGATATTGTCAGCCAGATTTCGGGCCATTTTTAGAGCATCTATGAAGTCTGGGGATTCCTTCAGGATGGTGTGGTAAGTCATAAAGTAAGTGGCTCCCACCCCTGTGTTGTTCGGATACAGGTCAACTGCTGTGGCGTAGGCTGCATGGCCGCTGTAGGAGCATTAACCCATTGTGAGTGACAGTAAAGCAGGGGCAATTTACAAACCACAACAAAACTGGTCAACTGTAAAAGGGGTCCTTTTTAAACACATGGGAAAGGGAAATTAAAGTGAAAATATTCAATGATATGTCATGTGTTTTCAATAAGATTTTGATAGAGCTATAAAATTACCCTTTTCCACACTTGATGTTGGGATTGTCCGACAGGAACATGGGGAGAAACCGCATGAAGTCTTGTCCTTCAGGTCTCTGCTTTCCAGTAGGAGTCATGGGCCGACAGTGCACACAAGATGGGTTTACCACTGGAAAACAACATCAGGAGTAAATTCATCCATTTAACCAAAAGGTATTGGAGAAATATGCAAAATAACTCTGAGACAAAGCCATGAATTGAAAACAAATGAATTAACAAATCTGAAACAAGGTTGCACTAATTATAAATATATTAGAAAGTCTTCATTACATGAAGCATACAACCGCTATATCTGAATTTCAGTTCTGAAAAATGTAACACACGTCACCTGAATTATGATAACATTAAATTCTGTTTTGTGTTTCCTTATTTCTCCTGTTCGTTCAGCTAAAATTTGCCCTAAAATGCCATTTGTTTCACTGCATTTTGTGTATGACTGTATGAATTGACAAAAAATGTTGAACTTGTGACACCAGAATCGTGAGACAAGGGTTCAAAGTATGTTGACATTAGATTAAAATTTACCCGAGGCATTGCAGAAGGCCCCGGTGGTGTTGTAGTATCGACAGCAGGTAGACTGAGGCTTCACCCAGTCAAAGTAGTCATCCAGCCAGGAGGACGGTGTGAAGGCAATGGTTGTGCTGAAAAGTGAAAATTGAAGAGATTATAGAATCATAGGTTAGATTACAAAAACTCTCCTTAAAGTTTCAAACAGGTTCCCAGACTCTTCCTGTAGCAAATTTTTTATATTCAGTATGGATTTTGTCCTGTGCATTGAAACCACACATGAGCTAATTCGTTTATAGCTCAGACTTACTAGTCGCTGATGAGTGAGGCTGCGTAGACCTGCTGAACCAGGGAGTTGTTGTTGCAGCCCACTCCTCCACATACAACATTCTGGCCCTCTGGGCTACTGTAGTTGAGACCGTCCTCTACCACAAAGTACACTGGAGCTCCAGTGTGGAGATATTCGCTCAAGTTCTTAAAGTAGTCAAGCACGTATGAGTCCTGGGTGGAGAGACAAACAGTCATATTATACATAAGAAGACTGTTGTAAAAATGTAATCGATTAATCTTCCTGTATGACTGACAGGAGCAGTAAAGTACGCCGCAAAATAAACTACATCACAGATGAAGTATTACTACAAAGATTCAAATATAACCATTCTACATTTTTTTTAAATTCAAGTGGTGTCCACTAAAAATCCATGAACACACAGGTGTGATATAAATTGCAAAGACTTACATCTGGCATGGATAATTTCTGGTCCAGTCCAATCTCTACTTTGTTCACTACAGCAATACTGAAGGAGAGAACTCCAACAAACACAGCCACCTGAAGAAGGAAAGATGAAAACCTCTTTATAATGAACAACATGATCACTGACCAAAAACAATATTTTACCCATTGGAAGATATGACTGCAACTCAATACATCAATACTTTATCAGAATAATACATGACAGGAGGAGTCTCTCTAAAAATAATGTAGCTGTGGATGACTGGCAAAGTGTGACCGAGGTACTTACTATGATTGGTCGCACCCACTCTTTGAGGATGAATGGGGCATAGACTTTCTTGAAAAAACGGAAGAGGATGCCATCTGTCTTGCTTTCCTGACCTTCTGGCAGCTTCACACAGCAGATGATGTCGAGTCGATTCCCCTTTTAAAAACAGGACAACACATCATTCGATAAGTGTAATTTAGTCTGTAACTAATTTGAAGATTGAATCATTAAGAACAACCATGTGCCACTGAGGACAAAGAGCAGGTTTTAACTGCAAACACTCACTTCACTGACAATGCTCTGCAAACAATCAACCAGTAAATAGATAATCAGTTAAATTAGCTACTGTAATGATTAGCAAGATGAAAACTCTGTCACATATCTGAGTGCGACATTAAATCGGGGCTGTTAAATCTGTAGGAAAGCAGTTTCACATAAATCTAACAGCTCCTGACAATCTATAACCCCCGCATTCATCATGAATGTCACCACAGTCTCCCCTCAGACCTCACCTCCTGTCTTCTGGCATCTAAGCCAAGCAAGCTGACAAAGCAACTGATCTGCAACAGGAAATCAATAAAGACAGCCAAGCCGGCAAACAGAGAGAAAGTCCTCACTGCAGGCATATTGGAAAGGGCCCCTGTGGACGGAGAAAGTCAACAATTTTAACAGTTTGTGACTAACCAGAAGACTTTAGCCCTTTTTGAGTGCAACTACATCAGTCCTATCCACAAAAACATTCTTAATTTAAGTTGAACCATAATCATGAACCATACACATTTTAAAGTTTCAGTTACATTGTCTGTGTATATAAATGGAAAGCATTTAATAGATGACCCATTTTACCTAGGAAGAAGGCCACTGTCTCAGAGAATGAGGAGAGGAACATGCTGGGGGCAACGTCTCCAAGAATACGCCCAATCTGCTGGTGAAGTTCCTCATTTGGCATCCGCTCATCCCTCTGTTCAAAAATGCAAATGGTAATCACTTTTGGCCGATTTGACAAATTACTGGCAGCGTACCAAAACACTAATCTTGTTGAAATTAATATCTGTTTTTTCTTTTTTTTTTTTTTAAGAGATGCTGACAGCTAGCAAAACTAGGAAAAGCAACAGAAGTGTCACGGTTCAACTGAATAAATCATAAAAACTGATAATGACAATGTACATAAGCATTAAACCATTAAACCCAATGACCAATAAATGGATGATCATATGAAATTTTTTTATACATTGGGAGAATGGAGGCTACCTGGTATGTCTGCACTATAATAAAGATGTTGTCCACTCCAACAGCCAGCACCAGGAAGGGAATGACCTCAATTACAATGAGCGTGAGAGGGATACCAGCATAACTGAAGATCCCCAGTGAGGCGGCCACAGAGCTGAGCACAATCAGGATGCCCGCTATACCCAGAGAAATCTTAGAGTCCACCTGTGCGGGGCAAAAGATAGAGGGTGAGTCATGTTCTTCCCTGAGCTGCTCCCTTTCACACTTGAGCACAGGAAGTTGTCAAGCGAGATGTACTCGTTTTGTTGGACTAAAGCTCTTATGTCACAGGCAGGAAAGACAGGTGACACTGCATGAGTGAAACTTTCCCAAGGATGGATTATGGTAACCAACACATTGAATGAAAATGATAACGACATTGAATTGGGGCTTTGTCTCTTACCATCACCCTCCTGAAGCTGTAGATGTGACCAAGGGCCAGGGAGATGTAGATGAACATAATGGCATAGCTGATTACTATGGTCCTGATGTCACCGTCGCTTTCTCTGTCAATTTCATCTTCGACACTCCTCTCTGCACTGAACGCTATGGTCAGGTTGGGGTTTTTGAAGTTCTTCATGAATTGGATGAATCTGAAATGCACACAAAGAAAACACAGTAAGTACAAACACAAAGAAAACACAGTGACTTTTACTGAAGCTGTCTAAAAGTAATTTTAGAAACGCATTGGTGTCTCACTCTTTCTCCCATGCAAGAGCTTTTCCCAGCCGGACTGAGTCGTTCAGGTAGTTGTTGAGTGGAAAGGTGATCACTAGAGCGGTGGCATTGTTGTAGTTAGTGCCTGTAGTGTGGGGGGGGGGGGGGG